>NC_054587.1:667436-682436 GCF_017654505.1 Polyodon spathula
CTCTTCCTCATCCCTACTCAAGCGCCGCTCTCGCGGAGGATATATTACCTGTCTAACAAATGCTTTCCAGAGTGAGAGAGAGAAGAGAGAGAGAGAGAGAGAGAGAGGGAGACGGAGAGAGAGAGAGAGAGAGACAGAGAACACTCTCGGGGGGGGCATGATACTCCACACCTCCGAGGAGAGCTCGGGTTTATGCTTCCACTCTTCTCTCCTTCCTCACTCTCTTTACCGTCGACTCCCCTTTCTATACTCCACGCCCTCTACGAGAGATATCTCCGACTTGTTATGCTCTCTCCTGCTCTGAGAGAGAGAGAGAAACTGCAAGCTAGTACCCCTCATGATACTCCACTACCTCGTGACCAGTGACCCGTACTTGAAATACGAAGCCGAGAGAGAGAGAGAGAGAGAGCGAAACGACGTCTGATCCTCCCTCAGGATCCTCTTTGACGCTCGTCGACTAGGAGATATGACTTGTTTAGCTTCCTCTCAATCTCTCCTCGATCTCGCGTTTACGTCATCTCTCTGCGTCATATCTCCACGACCGCGTACGGGGTAGCGATCTAAACATATGAAGGTGCTTGAGAGAGAGAGAGAGGAGAGAGGAAGAGAGAAATTGCGTCGCACCCCTCACTGATACTCCCGACCTCGTGACGAGGAGCTATAGACTTGATACTTCCACACTCTCCTCTCGCCTTGGTTTGATTTTCTCTCTCTTTGACGTCGATCCCTCTCCCAACGATGACTCCACCCTCTTTACGTTGAGGTATGACTTGTTTATCCTTCTTCCTTCTCTAACTTCTCTCTTCTTTGACGTCCGATCCCCCTGATACCTCACGACCTCGTGACGGGGAATATGACTCCTTTATGCGTCCACTCTCCGCTGAGAGAGAGAGAAACGCAGCTCGGGGACACGATACTCCACGACGTGACGAGGAGATGTGACGAGGAAGGAGAGAGAGAGAGAGAGGAGGGAGAGAAGAGAGATTGACTGTCGAAGCGACCTTTTATGCTTTTCTCCTCTATGCTTAGTACTATGAGGTGCTGGAGCACTGCTCCTCTATACTGAACAAATACGAAGGAGGAGAGAGAGGAGAGAGAGAGAGACTGCAGCTAGGGGAGTACTATGAGGTGCTGGAGCACTGCTCCTCTATACTGAACAAATACGAAGGTGGGGATTGAGAGAGAGGAGAGAGAGGAGATTGAGAGATTGACGTCGATCCCCTCCATCATTCAATTCATGATACTACCTCCTCGAGGAGAATATGACTTGTTTAACTGCTCTCTGCGCTCTCTACGCTCTTACTCTCCCCCCTCCTTTTTGACGTCGAGATCCCCTCCCTTCTTCTCTTTCTCATGACAATGATCAATTATACTCCACGACCTCTTTACACGCAGGAATATGTACTTTTTATGCTTCCCTCTCGCTCTCTGTCATCTCTTCCCGCTCCTCTCTTTGACGTCGATCCCCTCCTTCATGATACTACACGACCCGTGACGAGGAATGCTTGATATGCTTCCTCTGTTTATGCTCTAAACTAAATGAGAGAGGAGAGAGAGAGAAACTGCAGCTAGGGGAGTACTATGAGGTGCTTGAGCACTGCTCCTCTATACAGAACAAATACGAAGGAGAGAGAGAGAGAGATGAGAGGGATGAGGAGGAGATTGACGTTCGATCCCCTTTATGTCTTATCCCTTCTTTTCTGCTTCATCATTGCTCTTCGTTTCATCTCGTCTCATCTTCTCATACTCTCTATGATCCCACGACCCTCGTGACGACGGAGATATGCTGGTCCTCTATGCGCTCTCTCCCTCTCTCTCTCCTACTCTCCTCTGGGACTCTCATCCCGCCTCTGCATCTCTATCTCTCTCCTCTTCCCCTCTCCACTCTCTCTCCCTTTCTCCTCCGCCGCTCTCGCGCCCTCCTCTCTCCGCTCTTTGACGTCGATCCCCCTCATGATACTCCACGACCTCGTGACGAGGAGATATGATGCTTCAACAATACGAGAGGTGCGAGAGAGAGAGAGAGAGAGAGAGAGAGAAACTGCAGCTAGGGGAGTTACTCCACGACACCTCGTGACGAGGAGAGATGACCTCCAACATCTCGCTCGCAACAATACGCGAGTGAGAGTGAGAGAGAGAGAGAGAGAGACTGCAGCTAGGGGAGTACTATGAGGTGCTTGAGCACTGCTCCTCTATACTGAACAAATACGAAGGAGAGAGAGAGAGAGAGAGAGAGGAGAGAGAGAGAAAGACGGTCATCCGTGGACGGTCGATCCCCAGATCATGATACTCCACGACCTCGTGACGAGGGAGATAGATGACTTGTTTATGCTCCAGACCCGAGACGGTGAGAGAGAGAGAAACTGCAGCTAGGATACCCGCCCGTCTCTCAATTCTTCGTCTACTTCCACCCAGAGATATATGACTTGTTTATGCTTCCTGACTACTCCACGCGCCTCTCTCGCTTTGACGGATCTCCAATTTGACTTGTTTCTTTCAATGATCCGCCACGACCTCGTACGATGGAGCTAGGACTGTTTATGCTCCTCCCCTCGTCTCTCTTGAGCGAAATCGATCACTTTTTTCGCTTCCTCATGCTAGTACTATGAGGTGCTGGAGCACTGCTCCTCTATACTGAACAAATACGAAGGTGAGACTCTCCTCCTCCTCTCTCTCCTCTGTTGTCCCTCTTTGACGTCGATCCCCTCATCTGATCATACTCCACGACCTCGTGACGGCATCCCTCTATCTAAACATACGAAGGTGAGAGAGGGGAGAGGTGAGAGAGAGAGAGAGAGAGAGAAACTGCAGCTAGGGGAGTACTATGAGGTGCTGGAGCACTGCTCCTCTATACTGAACAAATACGAAGGAGAGAGAGAGAGAGAGAGAGAGAAACTGCAGCTAGGGGAGTACTATGAGGTGCTGGAGCACTGCTCCTCTATACTGAACAAATACGAAGGTGAGAGAGAGAGAGAGAGAGAGAGAAACTGCAGCTAGGGGAGTACTATGAGGTGCTGGAGCACTGCTCCTCTATACTGAACAAATACGAAGGTGAGAGAGAGAGAGAGGAGAGAGAGAGAGAAACTGCAGCTAGGGGAGTACTATGAGGTGCTGGAGCACTGCTCCTCTATACTGAACAAATACGAAGGAGAGAGAGAGAGAGAGAGAGAGAGAACTAAGATGACGTCGGATCCCCTCTCGTCTCATTCTTCATCCTCTACTCCACGGGGGTATCTTTGACGTCGATCCCACTTGGTCTGCATGATACTCCACGACCTCGTGACGAGGAGATATGACTTGTTATGCTTCCGCCTCCTCCCTCTCTCTCCCCTCTCTCTCTCTTTGACGTCGATCCCTCATGATACTCCACGACCTCGTTGACGAGGAGATATGACTTGTTTATGCTTCTTCCGTTCCCCTCTCTCTCTCTCTCTCTCTCTCTCTCTTTGACGTCGATCCCTTGTTTTCTTCATGAAAACTCCACGACCTCGTGACGAGGAGATATGACTTTTAGCTTATCTCTTCCAAGAGAGAGAGAGGAGAGAGAGAGAAACTGCAGCTAGGGGAGTACTATGAGGTGCTGGAGCACTGCTCCTCTATACTGAACAAATACGAAGGAGAGAGAGAGAGAGAGAGAGAGAGAGAAAGACGTGCGATCCCCTCATGATATACTCCACGACCTCGGTGACGAGGAGATATGACTTGTTTATGCTTGGAAGGAGAGAGAGAGAGAGAGAGAGAGAAAGACTTGTGTCGATCTATCCCCTCATGATACTCCACGACCTCGTGACGAGGAGATATGTTTTTAATGCTTCCTTCTCTTATGGGAAGTGAGGAGGGAGGAGAGAGAGAGAGAGAGAGAAACTGCAGCTAGGGGAGTACTATGAGGTGCTGGAGCACTGCTCCTCTATACTGAACAAATACGAAGGAGAGAGAGAGAGAGAGAGAGAGAAACTGCAGCTAGGGGAGTACTATGAGGTGCTGGAGCACTGCTCCTCTATACTGAACAAATACGAAGGAGAGAGAGAGAGAGAGAGAGAGAGAGGGGAAACTCGATCCCCTCTTTCTATCTCATGATACTCCACGACCTCGTGACAGGAGATATGACTTTGTTTAGGCTGCTCCTCTCTCTCTCTCGTCTACCTCCTGCTCTCTTTGACGTGGATCCCCTCTGCATTACTGAGACTGACGACGCTCGTACGAGGAGATATGACTGGAGCACTGCTTTTATGCTGACGCCAGAGAGAGAGAGAGAGAGAGAAACACGTCTGCTAGGGGAGTACTATGAGGTGCTGGAGCACTGCTCCTCTAGACACTTCCAGAGGCTCCACACCTCTGGATGTCTAAGGTGCTTGAGCAGGCGATCCTGATGACCTGAAGCACTATCTACGTGACGAGAGATATCTGTGACTTGTTTATGCCTTCTTCTCTCTGCTCTCTCTCTCGTCTTCTCTACTCTTTTGACGTTCGATTATCCCCATTCAGTGATTCTACTCCACGAAGGGCTGGAGTGACTGGAGCGACTATATGAACTTGTAAGATGTAAGAAGGTGGGAGAGAGAGAGAGAGAGAGAGAGAGAAACTGCAGCTAGGGGAGTACTATGAGGTGCTGGAGCACTGCTCCTCTATACTGAACAAATACGAAGGTGAGAGAGAGAGGGAGAGAGAGGGAGGGAGAGGGGGAGGGAGAGAGGAGCCTTTCCCGCTTCCTGACTACAAGGACAGGGGAGAGATTTTTTTCACCAAGTTACCAACTCTCTCCTCTCTCTCTCCTCTCCCCCCCTCTCTCCTCTCTCCCTCTCTCTCTCTCTCTCTCTCTCTCTCTCTCTCTCTCTCTCTCTCTCTCTCTGGTCTCTCTCTCTCCTCTCTCTCTCTCTTCAGATAATGTGAAGGCCTATTTCAAGCGTGGGAAGGCCCACGCCGCTGTGTGGAATATCAGGGAGGCACAGGCGGATTTCAACAAAGTGACAGAGCTGGACCCCAGCCTGACCGGCACTGTGAACAGAGAGAGGAGAGCGCTGGAGCAGAGACTTAGAGACAAGAGCCAGGAGGAGAGAGAGAGATACAGGGGCATCTTCATATAGAGAGAGGAGAGAGAGAGATACAGAGGCATCTTCATATAGAGAGAGGAGAGAGAGAGAGATACAGAGCCATCTTCATATAGAGAGAGAGGAGAGCGCTGGAGCACAGAATTAGAGACAAGAGCCAGGAGGAGAGAGAGATACAGGGGCATCTCTGTCTGTATGTCTCCCCCTCTCTCTCTGTGGCTCTCGAAAATCACACCCCAGCGTCTACCCTCGCGCTTCCTTTCCCGCTCTCTAAAAAAGTGGTTCATGGTTTGAGAGAGGCGAGAGAGAGGAGACTAGGCCTATCCTCTCTCTCTCTCTCTCCCCCTCTCTCTCCCCTCTCTCCCTCTCTCTCTCCTCTCTCTCCCTCTCTCTCTCCCTCCAATCTCATATTGTATTTTCGCTTCCTATAATAACCAACGGTCCCCCCCGCCTAAGTTATAACATTTTTGATGAATCATTCAATAGCAATATTTTTCTACTATATCGAGTGTCGTTAACTATTATTATTATATTGTTTAAAAATTAGCTATTTCTGTTATATTAGATTTTTATAACGATAACATTTTTTTTTAGACATAAAGAAACAAGATTCTCGTTAAAACTATGATACTACTCGATAATTATTATTATTATTATTATTATGTATAATTATGTGTAGATTATATATCAGAGGGGGAGCTGACGACACCCTCTCCTCTTATTATTATTATTATTATTAATTACACACACACTGACACACGGAAACAGACACACACACACATAGTGGAGGAGATGTAATGTCTTCGAGAGAGCTGATAGACACACACACACACATAGTGGAGGAGATGTAATGCCTTTGAGAGAGCTGATAGACACACACACACATAGTGGAGGAGATGTAATGCCTTTGAGAGAGCTGATAGACACACACACACATAGTGGAGGAGATGTAATGCCTTCGAGAGAGCTGATAGACACACACACACACATAGTGGAGGAGATGTAATGCCTTTGAGAGAGCTGATAGACACACACACACACATAGTGGAGGAGATGTAATGCCTTCGAGAGAGCTGATAGACACACACACACATAGTGGAGGAGATGTAATGCCTTTGAGAGAGCTGATAGACACACACACACACATAGTGGAGGAGATGTAATGCCTTTGAGAGAGCTGATAGACACACACACACACATAGTGGAGGAGATGTAATGCCTTTGAGAGAGCTGATAGACACACACACACATAGTGGAGGAGATGTAATGCCTTTGAGAGAGCTGATAGACACACACACACATAGTGGAGGAGATGTAATGCCTTTGAGAGAGCTGATAGACACACACACACACATAGTGGAGGAGATGTAATGCCTTTGAGAGAGCTGATAGACACACACACACATAGTGGAGGAGATGTAATGCCTTTGAGAGAGCTGATAGACACACACACACATAGTGGAGGAGATGTAATGCCTTTGAGAGAGCTGATAGACACACACACACACATAGTGGAGGAGATGTAATGCCTTTGAGAGAGCTGATAGACACACACACACATAGTGGAGGAGATGTAATGCCTTCGAGAGAGCTGATAGACACACACACACACATAGTGGAGGAGATGTAATGCCTTCGAGAGAGCTGATAGACACACACACACACATAGTGGAGGAGATGTAATGCCTTCGAGAGAGCTGATAGACACACACACACACATAGTGGAGGAGATGTAATGCCTTCGAGAGAGCTGATAGACACACACACACACATAGTGGAGGAGATGTAATGCCTTCGAGAGAGCTGATAGACACACACACACACATAGTGGAGGAGATGTAATGCCTTCGAGAGAGCTGATAGACACACACACACATAGTGGAGGAGATGTAATGCCTTTGAGAGAGCTGATAGACACACACACACACGTAGTGGAGGAGATGTAATGCCCCCACTACACACATAACCTCTAGGATCTTGTAATTGCGACACCTACGATTAGACACACACTCCACGTAGTGGAGGAATGTAATTCCGCCTTTGAGCTCCTGAACTGTTGTGTGGAACACACGACTCACACAAGTAGATATCATGCCTGGGGCCAAATAGTGCAATATCGCACTACTCTACATGGATGTGTGCCTAACGGACAGATCAATTTTCCCGGGTTGGACCCTCTGAAGCTGAGTGAGTTCATTCTATAGGCGAGGATGCTATATGCTATCCCGTTATATTCTGTTCTGTGCTGTGCTGTCCTGTATGAAGCTGCTTGTCGCTGTGTTTTCACTGCTGGTTATTTCCAGGATGCAGGGTGGAGCGTCAGTCTTTCTTGTTTGTTTAAGATGTCAACGTTTTTCCTGTAAAATTGTTCTATTTTGTTATTTGAATTCCTCCAGTAAAAGCTGGTGCTTCTGTATCGCTCCAATGTGGTTTTTTTACCCCCCCACCCCCACCCCAAGAGGGTGTTTTTTCTTTTTGTTAAAAAAAGAAAAAATGGAGGGGGGGGCGGTGGTAGTTGAGTCTGTCTGTCTGCTTATTTATTATTATTTATATTATTTGTCTGTCTCACTGTTGTCTCACGGTGTGTGCGTCTGTCTGTCTTGTGTGGCTGTCTCTGTCTGTCTTTGAATCTCTGTGTCTTTCTCCCTCTGTATATCTCTGTCTGTCTGTCTGCGTGTGTGTGAAAGGAGAGGAGGGAGAGAGAAGAGGGAGGGAGCGTGAGAGTAGAGAATAGGGAAGGAGATGGAGAGCGTGGGGGCGGGGGAGGGGGAGAGAGGGAAGGAGAGAGTGTGTGAGAGAGGGGGGGCAGGGGTGAGATTTGAGTTTGCTGCCCCGTGTTTGAATTTCCTGTCTCCGCAGCTGAAGAAAAAATGAGATTTAGCAGCAAAACGTCCTGAAATAAATAATCTCTTCAGCATGTAAACAAAAAAAACACACTGCAAACTCACTGCAATCTTGCTGCGCCCTCCCTGCAAACTCACTGCAATCTCGCTGCAAACACACTGCAAACTCACTGCAATATCGCTGCAAACACACTGCAAACTCACTGCAAACACACTGCAACCTCCCTGCAAACTCCCTACAAACTCGCTGCACCCTCCCTGCAAACACACTGCAACCTCCCTGCAACCTCCCTGCAAACACCCTGCAAACACACTGCAAACACCCTGCAAACACCCTGCAAACACACTGCAAACACACTGCAAACACACTGCAAACACCCTGCAAACACACTGCAAACACACTGCAAACACAGCAGTATAATATATAAAACTATGCAGATTGAAACTCAGGGGTAATGTCTGAATCGTGTTTGGTGTTGCTGTATAATATATAAAACTATGCAGATTGAAGCTCAGGGGTGCTGTCTGAATCGTGTTTGGTGTTGCTGTATAATATATAAAACTATGCAGTATAATATCAGGGGGGCTGTCTGAATCGTGTTTGGTGTTGCTGTATAATATATATATATCATGAAACTAATGCTGGTAATGTTTATTGTTGCAGTATAATATATAAAATCATGTGTAATGACTGGTAGGGGTTTGGTGTTGCTGTATAATATATAAAACTATGCAGATTGCTCATCTGAATCGTGTTTGGTGTTGCTGTATAATATATAAAACTATGCAGATTGAAGCTCAGGGGGGTGTCTGAATCGTGTTTGGTGTTGCAGTATAATATATAAAACTATGCAGATTGAAGCTCAGGGGTGCTGTCTGAATCGTGTTTGGTGTTGCTGTATAATATATAAAACTATGCAGATTGAAGCTCAGGGGGGCTGTCTGAATCGTGTTTGGTGTTGCTGTATAATATATAAAACTATGCAGATTGAAGCTCAGGGGGGCTGTCTGAATCGTGTTTGGTGTTGCTGTATAATATATAAAACTATGCAGATTGAAGCTCAGGGTTGCTGTCTGAATCGTGTTTGGTGTTGCTGTATAATATATAAAACTATGCAGATTGAAGCTCAGGGGGGCATTGTCTGAATCGTGTTTGGTGTTGCTGTATAATATATCAAACTACGCAGATTGAAGCTCAGGGGTGCTGTCTGAATCGTGTTTGGTGTTGCTGTATAATATATCAAACTATGCAGATTGAAACTCAGGGGGGTGTCTGAATCGTGTTTGGTGTTGCAGTATAATATATCAAACTATGCAGATTGAAACTCAGGGGGGTGTCTGAATCGTGTTTGGTGTTGCAGTATAATATATAAAACTATGCAGATTGAAGCTCAGGGGGGCTGTCTGAATCGTGTTTGGTGTTGCTGTATAATATATAAAACTATGCAGATTGAAGCTCAGGGGGGTGTCTGAATCGTGTTTGGTGTTGCTGTATAATATATAAAACTATGCAGATTGAAGCTCAGGGGGGTGTCTGAATCGTGTTTGGTGTTGCTGTATAATATATAACTAACTATGAAGCTATTGAATGTCTCAGGTGTTGCTGTATAATATATAAAACTATGCAGATGTTTGGTGTTGCTGTATAATATATAAAACTATGCAGATTGAAGCTCAGGGGGGCTGTCTGAATCGTGTTTGGTGTTGCTGTATAATATATCAAACTATGCAGATTGAAACTCAGGGGGGCTGTCTGAATCGTGTTTGGTGTTGCTGTATAATATATCAAACTATGCAGATTGAAGCTCAAGGGGGTGCTGTCTGAATCGTGTTTGGTGTTGCTGTATAATATATCAAACTATGCAGATTGAAACTCAGGGGGCTGTCTGAATCGTGTTTGGTGTTGCTGTATAATATATAAAACTATGCAGATTGAAGCTCAGGGGGCTGTCTGAATCGTGTTTGGTGTTGCTGTATAATATATAAAACTATGCAGATTGAAACTCAGGGGGGCTGTCTGAATCGTGTTTGGTGTTGCTGTATAATATATAAAACTATGCAGATTGAAACTCAGGGGTGCTGTCTGAATCGTGTTTGGTGTTGCTGTATAATATATAAAACTATGCAGATTGAAGCTCAGGGGGCTGTCTGAATCGTGTTTGGTGTTGCTGTATAATATATAAAACTATGCAGATTGAAGCTCAGGGGGGTGTCTGAATCGTGTTTGGTGTTGCTGTATAATATATAAAACTATGCAGATTGAAACTCAGGGGTGCTGTCTGAATCGTGTTTGGTGTTGCTGTATAATATATAAAACTATGCAGATTGAAACTCAGGGGTGCTGTCTGAATCGTGTTTGGTGTTGCTGTATAATATATCAAACTATGCAGATTGAAGCTCAGGGGGGCTGTCTGAATCGTGTTTGGTGTTGCTGTATAATATATAAAACTATGCAGATTGAAACTCAGGGGGGCTGTCTGAATCGTGTTTGGTGTTGCTGTATAATATATAAAACTATGCAGATTGAAGCTCAGGGGGGTGTCTGAATCGTGTTTGGTGTTGCAGTATAATATATCAAACTATGCAGATTGAAGCTCAGGGGGGTGTCTGAATCGTGTTTGGTGTTGCAGTATAATATATAAAACTATGCAGATTGAAACTCAGGGGGGTGTCTGAATCGTGTTTCGTGTTGCTGTATAATATATAAAACTATGCAGATTGAAGCTCAGGGGGGCTGTCTGAATCGTGTTTGGTGTTGCTGTATAATATATAAAACTATGCAGATTGAAACTCAGGGGTGCTGTCTGAATCGTGTTTGGTGTTGCTGTATAATATATAAAACTATGCAGATTGAAGCTCAGGGGGGCTGTCTGAATCGTGTTTGGTGTTGCTGTATAATATATAAAACTATGCAGATTGAAGCTCAGGGGGGCTGTCTGAATCGTGTTTGGTGTTGCTGTATAATATATAAAACTATGCAGATTGAAACTCAGGGGTGCTGTCTGAATCGTGTTTGGTGTTGCTGTATAATATATAAAACTATGCATATTGAAGCTCAGGGGGGTGTCTGAATCGTGTTTGGTGTTGCTGTATAATATATAAAACTATGCAGATTGAAGCTCAGGGGTGCTGTCTGAATCGTGTTTGGTGTTGCTGTATAATATATAAAACTATGCAGATTGAAGCTCAGTATAATATATAAAACTGTCTGAATCGTGTTTGGTGTTGCTGTATAATATATAAAACTATGCAGATTGAAGCTCAGGGGGGCTGTCTGAATCGTGTTTGGTGTTGCTGTATAATATATAAAACTATGCAGATTGAAGCTCAGGGGGCTGTCTGAATCGTGTTTGGTGTTGCTGTATAATATATAAAACTATGCAGATTGAAAGCTCAGGGGGGCTGTCTGAATCGTGTTTGGTGTTGCTGTATAATATATAAAACTATGCAGATTGAAGCTCAGGGGGGCTGTCTGAATCGTGTTTGGTGTTGCTGTATAATATATAAAACTATGCAGATTGAAGCTCAGGGGGGTGTCTGAATCGTGTTTGGTGTTGCTGTATAATATATAAAACTATGCAGATTGAAACTCAGGGGTGCTGTCTGAATCGTGTTTGGTGTTGCTGTATAATATATAAAACTATGCAGATTGAAGCTCAGGGGTCTGAATCGTGTTGTCTGAATCGTGTTTGTGTTTGTTGCTGTATAATATATAAAACTATGCAGATTGAAGCTCAGGGGGGCTGTCTGAATCGTGTTTGGTGTTGCTGTATAATATATAAAACTATGCAGATTGAAACTCAGGGGTGCTGTCTGAATCGTGTTTGGTTTGGTGTATAATATATAAAACTATGCAGATTGAAGCTCATGTGTCTGAATCGTGTTTGGTGTTATGTATAATATATAAAACTATGCAGATTGAAACTCAGGGGTGCTGTCTGAATCGTGTTTGGTGTTGCTGTATAATATATAAAACTATGCAGATTGAAGCTCAGGGGGCTGTCTGAATCGTGTTTGGTGTTGCTGTATAATATATAAAACTATGCAGATTGAAACTCAGGGGGCTGTCTGAATCGTGTTTGGTGTTGCTGTATAATATATAAAACTATGCAGATTGAAACTCAGGGGGGCTGTCTGAATCGTGTTTGGTGTTGCTGTATAATATATAAAACTATGCAGATTGAAACTCAGGGGTGCTGTCTGAATCGTGTTTGGTGTTGCTGTATAATATATAAAACTATGCAGATTGAAACTCAGGGGGGCTGTCTGAATCGTGTTTGGTGTTGCTGTATAATATATAAAACTATGCAGATTGAAGCTCAGGGGGGCTGTCTGAATCGTGTTTGGTGTTGCTGTATAATATATAAAACTATGCAGATTGAAACTCAGGGGGGCTGTCTGAATCGTGTTTGGTGTTGCTGTATAATATATAAAACTATGCAGATTGAAGCTCAGGGGGGCTGTCTGAATCGTGTTTGGTGTTGCTGTATAATATATAAAACTATGCAGATTGAAGCTCAGGGGGGCTGTCTGAATCGTGTTTGGTGTTGCTGTATAATATATAAAACTATGCAGATTGAAGCTCAGGGGGGCTGTCTGAATCGTGTTTGGTGTTGCTGTATAATATATAAAACTATGCAGATTGAAGCTCAGGGGGGCTGTCTGAATCGTGTTTGGTGTTGCTGTATAATATATAAAACTATGCAGATTGAAACTCAGGGGGGCTGTCTGAATCGTGTTTGGTGTTGCTGTATAATATATAAAACTATGCAGATTGAAGCTCAGGGGTGCTGTCTGAATCGTGTTTGGTGTTGCTGTATAATATATAAAACTATGCAGATTGAAACTCAGGGGGGCTGTCTGAATCGTGTTTGGTGTTGCTGTATAATATATAAAACTATGCAGATTGAAGCTCAGGGGGGCTGTCTGAATCGTGTTTGGTGTTGCTGTATAATATATAAAACTATGCAGATTGAAGCTCAGGGGGGCTGTCTGAATCGTGTTTGGTGTTGCTGTATAATATATAAAACTATGCAGATTGAAGCTCAGGGGGGCTGTCTGAATCGTGTTTGGTGTTGCTGTATAATATATAAAACTATGCAGATTGAAGCTCAGGGGGGCTGTCTGAATCGTGTTTGGTGTTGCTGTATAATATATAAAACTATGCAGATTGAAGCTCAGGGGTGCTGTCTGAATCGTGTTTGGTATTGCAGTATAATATATAAAACTATGCAGATTGAAACTCAGGGGGGCTGTCTGAATCGTGTTTGGTGTTGCTGTATAATATATAAAACTATGCAGATTGAAGCTCAGGGGGGCTGTCTGAATCGTGTTTGGTGTTGCTGTATAATATATAAAACTATGCAGATTGAAGCTCAGGGGGGCTGTCTGAATCGTGTTTGGTGTTGCTGTATAATATATAAAACTATGCAGATTGAAGCTCAGGGGGGCTGTCTGAATCGTGTTTGGTGTTGCTGTATAATATATAAAACTATGCAGATTGAAACTCAGGGGTGCTGTCTGAATCGTGTTTGGTGTTGCTGTATAATATATAAAACTATGCAGATTGAAACTCGGGGGCTGTCTGAATCGTGTTTGGTGTTGCTGTATAATATATAAAACTATGCAGATTGAAACTCAGGGGGGCTGTCTGAATCGTGTTTGGTGTTGCTGTATAATATATAAAACTATGCAGATTGAAGCTCAGGGGTGCTGTCTGAATCGTGTTTGGTGTTGCTGTATAATATATAAAACTATGCAGATTGAAGCTCAGGGGGGCTGTCTGAATCGTGTTTGGTGTTGCTGTATAATATATAAAACTATGCAGATTGAAGCTCAGGGGGGCTGTCTGAATCGTGTTTGGTGTTGCTGTATAATATATAAAACTATGCAGATTGAAGCTCAGGGGGCTGTCTGAATCGTGTTTGGTGTTGCTGTATAATATATAAAACTATGCAGATTGAAGCTCAGGGGGGCTGTCTGAATCGTGTTTGGTGTTGCTGTATAATATATAAAACTATGCAGATTGAAACTCAGGGGGCTGTGTCTGAATCGTGTTTGGTGTTGCTGTATAATATATAAAACTATGCAGATTGAAACTCAGGGGGCTGTCTGAATCGTGTTTGGTGTTGCTGTATAATATATAAAACTATGCAGATTGAAGCTCAGGGGGGCTGTCTGAATCGTGTTTGGTGTTGCTGTATAATATATAAAACTATGCAGATTGAAGCTCAGGGGTGCTGTCTGAATCGTGTTTGGTGTTGCTGTATAATATATAAAACTATGCAGATTGAAACTCAGGGGGGCTGTCTGAATCGTGTTTGGTGTTGCTGTATAATATATAAAACTATGCAGATTGAAGCTCAGGGGGCTGTCTGAATCGTGTTTGGTGTTGCTGTATAATATATAAAACTATGCAGATTGAAGCTCAGGGGGGTGTCTGAATCGTGTTTGGTGTTGCTGTATAATATATAAAACTATGCAGATTGAAGCTCAGGGGGGCTGTCTGAATCGTGTTTGGTGTTGCTGTATAATATATAAAACTATGCAGATTGAAGCTCAGGGGGGCTGTCTGAATCGTGTTTGGTGTTGCTGTATAATATATAAAACTATGCAGATTGAAGCTCAGGGGGCTGTCTGAATCGTGTTTGGTGTTGCTGTATAATATATAAAACTATGCAGATTGAAACTCAGGGGGCTGTCTGAATCGTGTTTGGTGTTGCTGTATAATATATAAAACTATGCAGATTGAAGCTCAGGGGGGCTGTCTGAATCGTGTTTGGTGTTGCTGTATAATATATAAAACTATGCAGATTGAAGCTCAGGGGGGCTGTCTGAATCGTGTTTGGTGTTGCTGTATAATATATAAAACTATGCAGATTGAAGCTCAGGGGGGTGTCTGAATCGTGTTTGGTGTTGCTGTATAATATATAAAACTATGCAGATTGAAGCTCAGGGGGGCTGTCTGAATCGTGTTTGGTGTTGCTGTATAATATATAAAACTATGCAGATTGAAGCTCAGGGGTGCTGTCTGAATCGTGCTTGGTGTTGCTGTATAATATATAAAACTATGCAGATTGAAACTCAGGGGGGCTGTCTGAATCGTGTTT
>NC_054587.1:689936-704936 GCF_017654505.1 Polyodon spathula
TGGCAGAAGCAGAGCGTTGCCATCGCTGGCACGAGCAGAACCACGCAGAACCCCCGAGTGTCATCAGACAGGAATCACTCCCTCGCGATCACAAACTTGACTGGCCATGACTCGGGCATTTACACCTGCGTCGTCTCTGATAGAGAACAGAGGAGAGAGGCTTCCGTGCGTCTGACTATGGGTGAGGACCGCTCAGATAAGCATCTTTAAAACCCATTCTCTCACCTCTTATTAGCTTTATTAACAGGATCACTGGCCCCTCCCTTTACAGGAGCGCTGACCATCTTTAAAATCCATTCTCTCACCTCTTATTAGCTTTATTAACAGGATCACTGGCCCCTCCCTTTACAGGAGCGCTGACCATCTTTAAAATCCATTCTCTCACCTCTTATTAGCTTTATTAACAGGATCACTGGCCCCTCCCTTTACAGGAGCGCTGACCATCTTTAAAATCCATTCTCTCACCTCTTATTAGCTTTATTAACAGGATCACTGGCCCCTCCCTTTACAGGAGCGCTGACCATCTTTAAAATCCATTCTCTCACCTCTTATTAGCTTTATTAACATATATCACTGGCCCCTCCCTTTAAAGGAGCGCTGACCATCTTTAAAATCCATTCTCTCACCTCTTATTAGCTTTATTAACAGGATCACTGTTGCCCCTCCCTTTAAAGGAGCGCTGACCATCTTTAAAATCCATTCTCTCACCTCTTATTAGCTTTATTAACAGGATCACTGGCCCCTCCCTTTAAAGGAGCGCTGACCATCTTTAAAATCCATTCTCTCACCTCTTATTAGCTTTATTAACAGGATCACTGACCCCTCCCTTTACAGGAGCGCTGACCATCTTTAAAATCCATTCTCTCACCTCTTATTAGCTTTATTAACAGGATCACTGGCCCCTCCCTTTACAGGAGCGCTGACCATCTTTAAAATCCATTCTCTCACCTCTTATTAGCTTTATTAACAGGATCACCAGTCCCTCCCTTTAAAGATTGTGATTCAGAGCACAGATCTCAAACCCCCCCCAGAGCACTAGAGCGAACATTTCAAAGAACTCTGAAACAGACTTTTTAAGTGTAAAAAGCTCTCAGGAGGTGAACGATGAAAAGAGAATTAGTCAGAACCTGAAAAAATATAGTGGAAGGTGCTATATTAAAAATAAAAAGTATTATTATTATTATTTGTATATGAACGTGTCTCTCTCATGAGTTCCTGTCTGGATGCATTCTTCACAATAACAGCAGATGAGATCCTATCAGTAAATTTCAACACCTCTCTCTCTCTCTCTCTCTCTCTCTCTCTCCTCTCTCTCTCTCTCTCTCTCTCTCTACTCTTCTCTCCCTCTCTCTCTCTCTCTCTCTCTCTCTCTCTCTCTCCTCTCTCTCTCATCCTCTCTACTCTCCTCCGCTCTCATCTCCTCTCCTCTATTCTCTCTCCTCTGCCTCTCTGCCTCTCTCTGCCTCCTCTCTCTCTCTCTACTCTCTCTCTCTCTCTCTGTCTCTCTCTCTCTCTCTCTCTCTCTCCTCTCGTCTCTCTCCTCTCTCTCTCTCTCTCTCTCTCCTCTCTCTCTCTCTCTCTCTCTCTCCTCTCTCTTCTAAAGGGCTGTCTGGACCCATTATAACTCAGGACCCGGGCTCTGTGACTGGCACAGAGGAGGGAGAGGTCACTGTACCCTGCACAGTGACAGGGATTCCTCTAGGAGCAGTGAGATGGTACAGGGACACTGGCAGCGGCAGACAGTATCTCTACTCTACAATCCCTCCATCCAATGAGAGAAACAACCCCCGCGTGTCTTTTCTACATCGATTTTCCCCCACAGATGCATCCATTCGAATTGTGAATCTGACCCCGCGTGACTCAGGAATGTATTACTGTGATAAATACACAGTGTTTGAAGGGACCCTCATTGCTAGCGGCGCAGGGAGCAGGCTGAGTATGGAAGGTGAGTGTGTCTCTCTGATCACTTCTAGTATCTTTGCTGTGGCTCCTGTAGCACACAGACATGTCAGGTGATTCTGGTCCAAATGCATCTACAGCAGGCATTGTGAGCACAGCTCCTAGTGTCTCTACAGTGCTGCTACATCTACAGCAGGCATTGTGAGCACAGCTCCTAGTGTCTCTACAGTGCTGTTAATCATTTACATCTACAGCAGGCATTGTGAGCACGGCTCCTAGTGTCTCTACAGTGCTGTTAATCATTTACATCTACAGCAGGCATTGTGAGCACAGCTCCTAGTGTCTCTACAGTGCTGTTAATCATTTACATCTACAGCAGGCATTGTGAGCACAGCTCCTAGTGTCTCTACAGTGCTGTTAATCATTTACATCTACAGCAGGCATTGTGAGCACAGCTCCTAGTGTCTCTACAGTGCTGTTAATCATTTACATCTACATCTGGCAGGCATTGTGAGCACAGCTCCTAGTGTCTCTACAGTGCTGTTAATCATTTACATCTACATCAGGCATTGTGAGCACAGCTCCTAGTGCCTGTACAGTGCTGTTAATCATTTACATCTACATCAGGCATTGTGAGCACAGCTCCTAGTGTCTGTACAGTGCTGTTAATCATTTACATCTACATCAGGCATTGTGAGCACAGCTCCTAGTGTCTGTACAGTGCTGTTAATCATTTACATCTACAGCAGGCATTGTGAGCACAGCTCCTAGTGTCTCTACAGTGCTGTTAATCATTTACATCTACAGCAGGCATTGTGAGCACAGCTCCTAGTGTCTCTACAGGGTGCTGTTAATCATTTACAGAGGAGATTTTGTCTCCTAATCCTCAGAGTACTAGATAATGTGACATCGCTACTTAATTTGTCTCCCGCAAAGTGCTTTTATGTTGGGATTGCTATTGAGGGTGTTTGAGTGTTTTTAAGATCAGGAGAATGCAGTGAGAAGTTCCTGTTTTGCAGAGGACTCCCTCTCTCTCTCACTCTCTAGCGCTGTCTGGACCCATTATAACTCAGGACCCGGATTCTGTGACTGGCACAGAGGAGGGAGAGGTCACTGTACCCTGCACAGTGACAAGATTACCTCTAGGACGAGTGAGATGGTACAGGGACACTGGCAGCGGCAGACAGTATCTCTACTCTACAATCCCTCCATCCAATGAGAGAAACAACCCCCGCGTGTCTTTTCTACATCGATTTTCCCCCACAGATGCATCCATTCGAATTGTGAATCTGACCCCGCGTGACTCAGGAATGTATTACTGTGATAAATACACAGTGTTTGGTGGGACCCTCATTGCTAGCGGCGCAGGGAGCAGGCTGAGTGTTCAAGGTGAGTGTGTCTCTCTGATCACTTCTAGTATCTTTGCTGTGGCTCCTGTAGCACACAGACATGTCAGGTGATTCTGGTCCAGCTGCATCTACAGCAGGCATTGTGAGCACAGCTCCTAGTGTCTCTACAGTGCTGTTAATCATTTACATCTACAGCAGGCATTGTGAGCACAGCTCCTAGTGTCTCTACAGTGCTGTTAATCATTTACATCTACAGCAGGCATTGTGAGCACAGCTCCTAGTGTCTCTACAGTGCTGTTAATCATTTACATCTACAGCAGGCATTGTGAGCACAGCTCCTAGTGTCTCTACAGTGCTGTTAATCATCTACATCTACAGCAGGCATTGTGAGCACAGCTCCTAGTGTCTCTACAGTGCTGTTAATCATTTACATCTACAGCAGGCATTGTGAGCACAGCTCCTAGTGTCTCTACAGTGCTTAATCATTTACAGAGGAGATTAGAGTCTCAGATCTCCACTATAGACTGAATTAAACAGAAGGGCTTTCTGAATACAACCCCTAACGATAACCCTAACTCTCTTCCCTCTCCTCCACTCTCTCACCTCCCATCTTCCTGTTTCCTCTCCTCTCACTCTCTAGCGCTGTCTGGACCCATTATAACTCAGGACCCGGATTCTGTGACTGGCACAGAGGAGGGAGAGGTCACTGTACCCTGCACTGTGACAGGGGGTCCTCCAGGACCAGTGAGATGGTACAGGGACACTGGCAGCGGCAGACAGTATCTCTACTCTATAGGAACCCCCCCGCCCAACGAGAGAAACGACCCTTGCGTGTCTCAAGTACATCCAAACCACCCCACAGATCTCTCCATTCAAATTGTGAGGCTGACCCTACATGACTCAGGAATGTATTACTGTGAGAAATACAGAGGGGATGATGGGTCCCTCATTGCTAGCGGCGCAGGGAGCAGGCTGAGTGTGCAAGGTGAGTGTGTCTCTCTGATCACTTCTAGTATCCCTCACTCCTAACCCTGCAGAATCACTGATGCGTTACGGACCACGCTGCCTCAGAATAACATTGAGGCCCCGCTGCTTTTCAATTCTGAATGTACTTGATCTACAGATCTGGATGGTTTGCAGGGAGTTTGCAGTGTGTTTGCAGTGTGTTTGCAGGGAGTTTGCAGGGAGTTTGCAGGGAGTTTGCAGTGTGTTTGCAGGGAGTTTGCAGGGAGTTTGCAGGGTGTTTGCAGGGAGTTAGAAGTGAGATATGAGTTAGAAGTGAGATATTATTATTATTATTATTATTATTATTATTATTATTATTATTATTTGTATATAAATGTGTCTCTCTCATGAGTTCCTGTCTGGATGCATTCTTCACAATAACAGCAGATCAGATCCTAGCAGTAAGATTTCAACACGTCGCCCCTCTCTCTCTCTCTCTCTCTCTCTCTCTCTCTCTCTCTCTCTCTCTCTCTCTCTCTCTCTCTCTCTCTAGCGCTGTCTGGACCCATTATAACTCAGGACCCGGATTCTGTGACTGGCACAGAGGAGGGAGAGGTCACTGTACCCTGCACAGTGACAGGGATTCCTCTAGGAGCAGTGAGATGGTACAGGGACACTGGCAGCGGCAGACAGTATCTCTACTCTACAATCCCTCCATCCAATGAGAGAAACGACCCCCGCGTGTCTTTTCTACATCGATTTTCCCTCACAGATCTCTCCATTCGAATTGTGAGGCTGACCCCGCGTGACTCAGGAATGTATTACTGTGATAAATACACAGTGTTTGAAGGGACCCTCATTGCTAGCGGCGCAGGGAGCAGGCTGAGTGTTCAAGGTGAGTGTGTCTCTCTGATCACTTCTAGTATCTTTGCTGTGGCTCCTGTAGCACACAGACATGTCAGGTGATTCTGATCCAAATGCATCTACAGCAGGCATTGTGAGCACAGCTCCTAGTGTCTCTACAGTGCTGTTAATCATCTACATCTACAGCAGGCATTGTGAGCACAGCACCTAGTGTCTCTACAGTGCTGTTAATCATCTACATCTACAGCAGGCATTGTGAGCACAGCTCCTAGTGTCTCTACAGTGCTGTTAATCATTTACATCTACAGCAGGCATTGTGAGCACAGCTCCTAGTGTCTCTACAGTGCTGTTAATCATTTACATCTACAGCAGGCATTGTGAGCACAGCTCCTAGTGTCTCTACAGTGCTGTTAATCATTTACATCTACAGCAGGCATTGTGAGCACAGCTCCTAGTGTCTCTACAGTGCTGTTAATCATTTACATCTACAGCAGGCATTGTGAGCACAGCTCCTAGTGTCTCTACAGTGCTGTTAATCATTTACATCTACAGCAGGCATTGTGAGCACAGCTCCTAGTGTCTCTACAGTGCTTAATCATTTACTGAGGAGATTAGAGTCTTGGATCTCTCTTCTCCCTCTCCTCCTCTCTCTCCTCTCCTCTCTCATCTCCCTGTTCCTTCTCTCTCCAGCGCTGCCTCCACCCATTATAACTCAGGACCCAGACCTTGTGACTGGCACAGAGGAGGATGAGGTCACTTTACTCTGCACCCTGTCCAGATTGGGTCCTGCAGGACCAGTGAGATGGTACACGGACACTGGCAGCAGCAGACAGTATCTCTACTCTGCAGCATACCCTCAGTCCAACGAGAGAAACGACCCCCGCGTGTCCAGAGTATATCCAGACAACCCCACAGATCTCTCCATTCAGATTGTGAATCTGACCCTGAGTGACTCAGGAATGTATTACTGTGAGAAATACAGAGGGGATGATGGGACCCCCATTGCTAATGGCTCAGGGGCCAGGCTGAGTGTGCAAGGTGAGGTCCCATCAGCTCTAACCACTAGAGCCAGCCTCCCTCCCTCCCTCCCAGCCCCTCCCCGTTCAGGAAGGGTCGAGATATGGTGATCTCGGTCGGGAGGGAGGAGGTAGGGTCAGAGAGGAGTCGAATTGGTGATCTCGGTCGGAGAGGTCAGGTGGATCTCGGGAGGGTCAGAGACGAGTCGAGATTGGTGATCTCGGTCGGAGGGAGGGAGGAGGGAGGGAGGATGGAATGTCGAGTCGAATTTGGTGATCTCGGTCGGAGGGATAGAGGAGTGAGGGTCGAGGAAAGGATGAGTTCGAGATTGTGATACTCGTCGGTCGTATGGAGGGAGTTAGGTCACCAGGCATCCCTCCTCCCAGCTCCTAACCACTAGAGCCAGCCTCCCTTCCCTCCCTCCCAGTCTCTCCTCAGCTCTAACCACTAGAGCCACACTCCCTCCCTCCCTCCCAGTCCCTCCTCAGCTCTAACCACTAGAGCCAGCCTCCCTCCCTCCCAGTCCCACTCTAACCACTAGCCACCCTCCCTCCCTCTCCCAGTCTCTCCTCAGCTCTAACCACTAGAGCCACACTGCCTCCCTCCCTCCCAGTCCCTCCTCAGCTCTAACCACTAGAGCCAGCCTCCCTCCCTCCCAGTCCCTTCTCAGCTCTAACCACTAGAGCCAGCCTCCCTCCCTCCCCTCGGTCTCCAGAGGAGTCGAGATTGGTGATCTCGATCCGGAGGAAGGGAGGGAGGGTCCAAGTCTCTGATTCGAGCTGGGTGGTGACGGATCGGTTGGGAGGGAGGAGGGAGGGTCAGAGAGAGAGTCGAGATTGGTATCTCACTCGGAGGGAGGTGGGTATTGGAGAGGGTCAGGAGATCCGAGTCGAGAGCTTGTCGAGGGACCAGCAATCTCCTGGAGGTTCGTGGAGTGAGTTCTCTCAGGTCAGATATAGGAAGGGTCAGATAGAGTCGAGATTGGTGATCTCGGTCGAGGGAGGGGGAGGGAGAGGGTCAGAGAGGAGTCGAGATCCCTTCTTGGTGATCTCGGTCGGGAGGGAGGGATCTCGATCAGACGAGTCGAGATTGGTGATCTCGATCGAGGGGAGGTATGGGCAGGGTCGAGAGTCAGCCTCCCTCCCTCCCCGCTCTCCCTCCACAGAGCCACCGTGGTGCAGGAAGTCGAAGATCTCGATCCACTGAGAGCCAGCCTCCCTCCCCCCTCCCTCCTCCCATAGAGCCGAGATTCCGGTGATCTCGGATCGGAGGAGGGAGGGAGGGTCAGAGAGAGGGAGTCGAGCGTCGGGAGGTGATCTCGTCCGAGGGAGGAACTAGGAGAGGGTCAGAGAGGGGGAGTATGTTAGGGTAGAAGGATTCGAGTTGGTAACCACTAGAGCCATCCTCCCTCCCTCCCTCCCAGTCTCTCCTCAGCTCTAACCACTAGAGCCACCCTGCCTCCCTCCCTCCCAGTCCCTCCTCAGCTCCACTAGAGCCAGCCGCCTCCCTCCCTCCCTCCCAGTCCCTCCTCAGCTCTAACCACTAGAGCCAGCCTCCCTCCCTCCCTCCCAGTCCCTCCTCAGCTCTAACCACTAGAGCCAGCCTCCCTCCCTCCCTCCCATCCCTCCTCAGCTCTAACCACTAGAGCCAGCACTGCCTCCCTCCCTCCCAGTCCCTCCTCAGCTCTAACCACTAGAGCCAGCCTCCCTCCCTCCCTCCCAGTCCCTACTCAGTCGAACCACTAGATAGCCGATCCCTCCCTCCAGGTACCCGCCCCCCTCCCAGTCTCAGCTCTAACCACTAGAGCCACCCTCCCTCCCTCCCTCCCTCCCAGTCCCTCCTCAGCTCTAACCAACTAGAGCCACCTCCCTCCCTCCCTCCCAGTCCCTCCTCAGCTCTAACCAAAAGCAAACCACGAAACTGAACAATATTAGTATTATTAGTATTATTATTTTTCTCAACAGCTGCTCCTGAGGTGACGCCCCCTCCCCGTTGCCACGGATACAAGCAGGCCTGGCTGCCGTGCTTGGGTGGCCCCTCCCCATCTGGGAAGGCGATCCTGGGCGAGTCTCTGTTGGAGTTCTCTGTGAGTTTATACCGCGCCATCGCAGACGCCCAGACCAGCCCGCGCAACCTCTTCTTCTCCCCGCTCAGCGTCGCCATGGCGCTCTCACACCTCCTGCTGGGTGAGTCCCGTCACTGCACCCTGCAGAAGCAGGGGATCAGTGGACTGGGGTGAGGTGTAGGGTTCGATGTTGGGGTTGGGGTTGGGGTTAGTGTCAGGAACAGTGGCGTCTTGAATCCTGGTTCCAGGAGACTCCCGCACGACGGCCTGAGTCTCCGTGCCTGGTGCGCCTTGCAGTGCCATACCCTTCCTGTGCCATGCGGTTATAAAGGGAGCCCAATAATAATGATGATGATGATGAATGGAATCCCGTTCTCCTCTTTGTGTAGGAGCGCGTGGCGATACCCAGTCTGCCCTGGAGCAAGCGCTGTTCCTCCCCGCTGAATTTGAGTGCCTGCACAAGGAGCTGAGCAGCCTCTCCTCCCCCAACCTCCTGACTGCATCCCAGATCTACGTGAGGCAGGGTGAGAGCGTCCGACTGTGTGTGTGTGTATGTGTGTGCGCTTTACCAGACCTCTCTGTGCTTTACAATGCTTCCCTGTGCTTTACCAGACCTATCTGTGCTTTATAATGCTTCCCTCTGCTTTACCAGACCTCTCTGTGCTTTACAATGCTTCCCTGTGCATTACCAGACCTCTCTGTGCTCGACAATGCTTCCCTGTGCTTTACCACACCTCTCTGTGCTTTACAATGCTTCCCTAAGCTTTACCAGACCTCTCTGTGCTTTACAATGCTTTCCTAAGCTTTACCAGACCTCTCTGTGGTTTACAATGCTTCCCTGTGCTTTACCAGACCTCTCTGTGCTCTACAATGCTTCCCTATGCTTTACCAGACCTCTCTGTGCTTTACAATGCTTCCCTATGCTTTACCAGACCTCTCTGTGCTTTACAATGCTTCCCTATGCTTTACCAGACCTCTCTGTGCTTTACAATGCTTCCCTATGCTTTACCAGACCTCTCTGTGCTTTACAATGCTTCCCTATGCTTTACCAGACCTCTCTGTGCTTTACAATGCTTCCCTGTGCTTTACCAGACCTCTCTGTGCTTTACAATGCTTCCCTATGCTTTACCAGACCTCTCTGTGCTTTACAATGCTTCCCTATGCTTTACCAGACCTCTCTGTGCTTTACAATGCTTCCCTATGCTTAGAATGATTTCTCTGTGCTTTATTACACTTTGCTGTGCTTTTACTATGAGCTTGTCTGTCTGTCTGTCTATCTGTCTGATTGTGTCTATCTGAATTGTTTATTATTATTATTATTATTATTATTATTATTATTATTATTATTATTATTAGGTCTTGAACTGCAGGAGTTGTTCAAGAACCAATCAAAAGAGTTCTACGGGGCGTGGCCTCAGCTACTGTCCAATGACAGCGAAGCGAACGTGAGGCTGGTCAACGATTGGGTGGCGAAGCACACGGAAGACAAGATCAAGCACCTGCTGGATGACGTGCCAGCGACCACAGAGCTGCTGCTGCTGAATGCAATCTACTACCAGGGTACTGTCTCAGGAAACAACGACAACCTGTCTGTCTGCAATGCAACTGCAATGCAATCTACTGCAATCTACTGCCATCTACAATCTACTAACATCTACTGCAATCTACTGCAATCTACTGCAATCTACTGCAATCTACCGCCATCTACTGCAATCTACTGCCATCTACTGCCATCTACAATCTACTAACATCTACTCCAATCTACTGCCATCTACTGCAATCTACTGCCATCTACAATCTACTAACATCTACTGCAATCTACTGCCATCTACTACTTCTACTGTAATCTACTGCCATCTCCTACAATCTACTAACATCTACAATCTACTAACTTCTACTACAATCTCCTACCATCTACTGTAATCTACTGCCATCTCCTACAATCTACTAACATCTACAATCTACTAACATCTACTACAATCTACTACCATCTACTGTAATCTACTGCCATCTACAATCTACTAACATCTACTGCAATCTACTGCAATCTACTGCAATCTACTGCCATCTACAATCTACTGCCATCTACTGCCATCTACTGCTACTGCCATCTACTGCAATCTACTGCAATCTACTGCAATCTACTGCAATCTACTGCAATCTACTGCAATCTACTGCAATCTACTGCAATCTACTGCCATCTACTGCAATCTACTGCAATCTACTGCAATCTACTGCAATCTACTGCAATCTACTGCAATCTACTGCAATCTACTGCAATCTACTGCAATCTACTGCCATCTACTGCAATCTACTGCAATCTACTGCAATCTAATCTACTGCAATCTACTGCCATCTACTGCAATCTACTGCCATCTACTGCAATCTACTGCCATCTACAATCTACTAACATCTACTGCAATCTACTGCCATCTACTGCAATCTACTGCCATCTACTGCAATCTACTATCTACTGCCATCTACAATCTACTAACATCTACTGCAATCTACTGCCATCTACTGCAATCTACTGCCATCTACTGCAATCTACTGCCATCTACTGCAATCTACTGCCATCTACTGCAATCTACTGCCATCTACTGCAATCTACTGCAATCTACTGCAATCTACCGCCATCTACTGCAATCTACTGCCATCTACTGCCATCTACTGCAATCTACTGCAATCTACTGCCATCTACAATCTACTAACATCTACTGTAATCTACTGCAATCTACTGCCATCTACTACCATCTACAATCTACTAACATCTACTCCAATCTACTGCCATCTACTGCCATCTACTGCAATCTACTGCAATCTACTGCCATCTACAATCTACTGCCATCTACTGCCATCTACTGCCATCTACTGCCATCTACTGCCATCTACTGCCATCTACTGCCATCTACACATCTACTGCCATCTACTGCAATCTACTGCCATCTACTGCTCTACTGCAATCTACTGCCATCTACAATCTACTAACATCTACTGCAATCTACTGCAATCTACTGCCATCTACTGCCATCTACTGCAATCTACTGCCATCTCCTACAATCTACCATCTACAATCTACTAACATCTACTGCAATCTACTGCCATCTACTGCCATCTACTGCCATCTACTGCCATCTACAATCTACTCTAATCCATCTACTGCAATCTACTGCAATCTACTGCCATCTACTGCCATCTACAATCTACTAACATCTACTCCAATCTACTGCCATCTACTGCAATCTACTAACATCTACTGCCAATCTACTAACATCTACTACCATCTACTGCAATCTACTGCAATCTACTGCCATCTACTGCAATCTACTGCAATCTACTGCAATCTACTGCAATCTACTGCCATCTACTGCAATCTACTGCCATCTACAATCTACTAACATCTACTGCAATCTACTGCCATCTACTGCCATCTACTATCTACTACATCTATCTACTGCCATCTACTGCAATCTACTAACATCTACTGCAATCTACTAACATCTACAATCTACTAACATCTACTGCAATCTACTGCAATCTACTGCCATCTACAATCTACTAACATCTACTGCTACTACAATCTACTGCCATCTACTGCAATCTACTGCCATCTACTGCAATCTACTAACATCTACTGCAATCTACTAACATCTACTGCAATCTACTGCCATCTACTGCAATCTACTGCAATCTACTGCAATCTACTAACATCTACTGCAATCTACTATCTACTGCAATCTACTGCAATCTACTAACATCTACTGCAATCTACTGCAATCTACTAACATCTACTGCAATCTACTGCCATCTACTGCCGTCAATCTACTACAATCTACTAACATCTACTGCAATCTACTGCCATCTACTGCAATCTACTACTGCAATCTACTATCTACTGCCATCTACAATCTACTAACATCTACTGCAATCTACTGCCATCTACTGCAATCTACTGCAATCTACTGCAATCTACTGCCATCTACAATCTACTAACATCTACTCCAATCTACTGCCATCTACTGCCATCTACTGCCATCTACTGCAATCTACTGCAATCTACTGCAATCTACTGCAATCTACTGCCATCTACTGCAATCTACTAACATCTACTGCAATCTACTGCCATCTACTGCAATCTACTGCAATCTACTGCAATCTACTGCAATCTACTGCCATCTACTGCAATCTACTGCAATCTACTAACATCTACTGCAATCTACTAACATCTACAATCTACTAACATCTACTGCAATCTACTGCCATCTACTGCAATCTACTGCCATCTACAATCTACTAACATCTACTGCAATCTACTACCATCTACTGCAATCTACTGCCATCTACTGCAATCTACTGCCATCTACTGCAATCTACTGCAATCTACTGCAATCTACTGCAATCTACTGCAATCTACTAACATCCAATCTACTAACATCTACTGCAATCTACTGCCATCTACTGCAATCTACTGCCATCTACTGCAATCTACTAACATCTACTGCAATCTACTGCAATCTACTGCAATCTACTGCAATCTACTGCCATCTACTGCAATCTACTGCCATCTACTGCAATCTACTGCAATCTACTAACATCTACTGCAATCTACTAACATCTACAATCTACTAACATCTACTCCAATCTACTGCCATCTACTGCAATCTACTGCCATCTACTGCAATCTACTGCCATCTACTGCAATCTACTAACATCTACTGCAATCTACTGCCATCTACTGCAATCTACTAACATCTACTCCAATCTACTAACATCTACTGCAATCTACTAACATCTACTCCAATCTACTAACATCTACAATCTACTAACATCTACTCCAATCTACTGCCATCTACTGCAATCTACTAACATCTACTCCAATCTACTAACATCTACTCCAATCTACTGACATCTACAATCTACTAACATCTACTCCAATCTACTGCCATCTACTGCAATCTACTAACATCTACTCCAATCTACTAACATCTACTGCAATCTACTGCAATCTACTGCAATCTACTGCCATCTACTGCAATCTACTGCCATCTACAATCTACTAACATCTACTGCAATCTACTGCCATCTACTGCCATCTACTAACATCTACTGCAATCTACTGCCATCTCCTACAATCTACTGCCATCTACTCCAATCTACTCCAATCTACTGCCATCTACTGCAATCTACTGCAATCTACTGCAATCTACTGCAATCTACTGCCATCTACTGCAATCTACTGCAATCTACTAACATCTACTGCAATCTACTACCATCTACTGCAATCTACTGCCATCTACTGCAATCTACTAACATCTACTGCAATCTACTGCTAACATCTACTGCAATCTACTGCAATCTACTAACATCTACTGCAATCTACTGCATTACTGATCAGTATTCATTGTTCCTGTTATTGATCAGTATTGTTTGTATTGATATGAAGAAGACAGTGAAGAAGGGGTTCCTGTTATTGATCAGTATTGGTTGTATTGATGTGAAGGAGACAGTGAAGGAAGGGTTTGTGTTATTGATCAGTATTGCTTGTATTGATCTCTCTCAGGGAAGTGGAAGATCAGGTTTGATGTGAAGAAGACAGTGAAGGAGGGGTTCCTGTCATTTGGGAAGCATGTCGTGGTGCCGGTGATGAAGAGCCAGAGCTACAAACTGGCCTCCCTGCATCATCGTGGACTGCAGGCCAAGGTGCGCACTCTCTGACTTTCATTCTCTCTCTCACACACTCTCTCACTCTCTCACCCTCTCACACCTCTCTCCTCTCTCCTCTCTCCCTCTCTCCTCAGGTGGGCAGGTTCATTCTCTCTGGTGGCGTCTCTTTCCTTGTCCTGCTCCCCACAGACCCCTCTCTGGACTCTCTCCTCGCACTCGAGTCCCGGCTGAGCTCCAAGCTCCTGGCTGACGTCGTGCAGCAGCTGAGACAGGCCACCGCCCACTCTACCATGGTCTCGCTGCCCAGACTGCGGCTGGACGTCAAGACTGACCTGGCTTACATACTGGAGAAGCTGGGTAGGACTTTTCAAAACTCACTTCGCGTCGAAGGAAACTGAGTCCCATTCGGAGGCCATCTTGGCTGTTCTCCCTTTACGTTTGTACAGGAGACCCGGCTCTACCTGGAGCCAACATGGCACCAGTTTCCCCACCGCAGCTATTTCTGCATGTCTCTGGCATTGTTCAGCAGAATGTATTAAGAGGATCAGATTCTGTCTGTCTGTCTGGCTTTACAGTAGTCTGTGCGTCCCACTCTGTCCTCTCTGTCCCATTCTCTTCCCCAGTCACTGTGTTAACTCTCTCCCCCTCTCCTCCCTCTCCCCCTCTCCTCTCTCCCCCTCTCTCAGGTCTCTTGGAGCTCTTCAACTCCCCGAATCTGTGTGGGCTGAGCCCCCAGGCGGGGCTGTTTGTGTCGGACGCTCTGCACCGCGCGGTGCTGGATCTGGGGGAGAGCGGGGTGGAGGCAGCGGCGGCGACCTCGATCTCGCTGGCCCGCTCCGTGTTCGTGTTCGACGCCCTGCAGCCCTTCATCCTGGTCCTGTGGGACGATGCGCTGCGGGCCCCGCTGTTCATGGGACGAGTCACCGACCCGTCACAACCCAACTGAGGAGCACAGCGACGCAACACACAACAACACATCACATAACAACACAACACACAGCACAACAACACACAACAACATACAACACAACAACACAACAACACACAACACAACCACACAACACAAAGCCCCCGATTCTTCTGATTCTCGCAGTTGCTCAGTAGTGTTTTGTCCACGCTAGGTTTCCGCAGACAGACCCGAGTGTCCTTCGCTCTCAGCGGCCCTTCTTTAGAGAACCAGCCGGAGCCAAGCGTCTG
>NC_054587.1:709936-779936 GCF_017654505.1 Polyodon spathula
AGCCGGGAACTCCGGTGGCTGGACCTGAGCAACAACTCTCTCTCCTCGCTCCCTGCCGGAATCTTCCGCAGCCAGACCCAGCTGAGGTTCCTGGACCTGAGCCGGAACAACCTCTCCCTGCTCCCCGGGACCGTGTTCCACCCGGCGACGGCCCTAGGGACGCTCCGCCTATCCCACAACCCCTTGCTCTCCGAGCTGGACTCGCTGCTGTTCAGAGGCCTGGCGGAGCTCCGGAGCCTGGACCTCAGCCACTGCGGGCTGCCCGCTCTTGGGGTGCAGGTGCTGGCTGGGCTGGAAGAGCTGGAGAGCCTGCGTTTGGAAGGGAACCCCTGGAGGTGTGGCTGCGGGATTGAGCCCCTGGTGGAGTGGGTGCGGAGACACGTTCAGAGGTGCAGCGCGGGTGAGTGCGGCACCCCCCCCCCCCCACAGGGCATTTTCTTCGTGTCTGTCTGTCTGTCTGTCTTTGTGTCTGTCTGTGTGTCACTCTTTCATTTTCACAACTTTCTAGAGAAGCGCTCATCTGATTGTGATGAAACTCACTGTTAACATTCGATCGCTCAACTTTTTGAGAGAATCAGATTGTCATGAAACTATCTCCCCATAACTCTCTCCTCTCTCCTCTCTCCTCTCTCCTCTCTCTCTCCTCTCTCTCTCTCTCCTCTCTCTCTCTCTCTCTCCTCCTCCCTCTCCAGACTCTGATCTGTTCCCGGTGGAGTGCAGGGCACCCCAAGAGATGGAGGGGGTCCCCGTGTTCTCGTTGACGGAGGAGAGTTTCCAGTCCTGCCGCTTCTCCCTCTCTCTGGACGACTACCTCTTCATCGCCTTTGTGGGCTTCCTCGTCTCCATCGCTTCCGTGGCAACGAACTTCTTGCTCGGAATCACAGCGAACTGCTGCCATCGCTGGAGCAAGGCATCACAGGAAGAGGATATATAGAGAGGAGAGGAAATAGAGGAGAGAGGAGAGAGGAGAGGAGGAAAGAGGGAGAGGGGAGAGGAGAGAGAGAGAAAGAGGAGAGGAGGTTAGAGAGAGAGAGAGAGAGGAGAGGAGATAGGAGAGGAGAGAGAGGAGAGAGGAGAAAGCTGGAGTAAAAGAGAAAGAAACGGTTTTGGGAAACATCGCCCCCCTGTCTCACGCTGGCACAATGAGGAACTGCAGCGTCTAACAATAAAAATAACTCATGACATGTTGGAGTGCACTGAGGAGACAGAGGGAAGGAGACGCTTCTTCACACAGAGAGAGGGGAGAGGGTGTGGAATGGGTTGCCAGCGGTCAACGGTTTGGAACGGGTTTGCCAACGGTCCCCAGGGTTCCGTGCCACGACCTACGACTTAGAATCCCTAGGAAAACTCTTTTGAGAACTGCCTCAAGACTCCGTCGACGAGTCTTGGCCCTGGTCGCTGCTGCCAGACTTCCCTGCGCTGACGGCTAGGGACTCCTCTTGAATAAGACAAGAACTATGACTTCATCGAACTACTGATGATACCTTGATGATGTCTATTAATGATGACAGGCAATTACTACTAATAATATTATTATTAATAATATCTTTATATTAGACATATAATCTGTATACATTTTTCAGTACATATACAAAATCTCGGTTCGTATTATTATTATTATTATTATTATTATTATTATTATTATTATTATTATTATTATTATGTGTAACACATTTTTTTTTTTTTTTTTTTTTGGTGTTCCTGGGGAGTAAGTGTTATTTCCTAATTGCTTATGCCTCAAAAGAGTAAATTTACAGTATAATCGTAATTCTCGAAAAACTACTCGCTTCTAAATCTTTTGTAGTCATCTTTGTATTACTTTAGTATAAATACATGTTAATTTTGATTCTTATGTTGTTTTTTTCTGACTTTATGTAAACGAAAAGACACACATTTGCCTGTTTTCTCATTGGAAATAGTGATATTTTGAACTATCACTGACCTGGTCACAAAAGCAAAGTTTGTGGAGAATAATAACCATTTTCTATACTTTTGAGGCATAAGCAATTAGGAAATAACACTTACTACCCAGGAACAAAAATTGTGTTACAGAGTGTTATCACCGTCCAATAAATGTCGCGCCTGTTTTAGAAATATACTGTGAGCAAAACAGCGCCTCCTAATCTCATTCAGGCGCGATGAGGAACTGCATCTCCTAACCCCTTTCCCCTCACTGGAGAGGAACTTGAACTGCGGTGCTGGGAATCAAAATCTGGAACTGGACTTAATTTTACATGGAACTGGAGTTTGGACTGGGTTATACTGGTGAGATTTTGAAATGTTTTTTTTTTTTTTTTCGTTAAGTGAATGGAAAACTACAAAGCGCTGGGTGTGTGATTCAATATGTTAACAAGGGAACATTATTCAGCAGCTTTCACTGGACTCTATGAAGCTGAGGGAGTTCATTCTATATAGAGGGGGTGCAATTCAATATGTTAACAAGGGAACATTATTCAGCAGCTTTCACTGGACTCTATGAAGCTGAGGGAGTTCATTCTATATAGAGGGGGTGCAATTCAATATGAGAACAAGGGAACATTATTCAGCAGCTTTCACTGGACTCTATGAAGCTGAGGGAGTTCATTCTATATAGAGGGGGTGGAATTCAATATGTTAACAAGGGAACATTATTCAGCAGCTTTCACTGGACTCTATGAAGCTGAGGGAGTTCATTCTATATAGAGGGGGTGCAATTCAATATGAGAACAAGGGAACATTATTCAGCAGCTTTCACTGGACTCTATGAAGCTGAGGGAGTTCATTCTATATAGAGGGGGTGCAATTCAATATGTTAACAAGGGAACATTATTCAGCAGCTTTCACTGGACTCTATGAAGCTGAGGGAGTTCATTCTATATAGAGGGGGTGCAATTCAATATGAGAACAAGGGAACATTATTCAGCAGCTTTCACTGGACTCTGTGAAGCTGTATTACATTGTTTTTGCAGTAACTGTATTGTGAATCAGTACAGCCCTGGCTAGGACTACAGCTCCCAGCATGCCTCTGCCCCCCGCGGCGATGGCGAGGGATGCTGGGAGCCGTAGTTCTTTAACTGTAACGGGCTGGGCTGGGCTGGGCTGTAGACAGGAGGAACACGGGCTAGCTCGGCCAGTATCGTATCGTAACTCTGTCTGAAGAGAGCCGAGGCAGGGCTGTCGGAGTTGAAAGACCAGACTGTCGCGTAATTGCGCAAGGCTGTCTGGATGTTAGGATTCCCCAGACAAGCCCAAAGCCATGTAAAACATATTGCAACGTGCACGGGGGAAGGCAGCAAGCCCCATATATGCTTCTTGCAAAGCTGCGGCTCTTTTGCACAGCGGTATCGGCAGCTATGCTGCAGTGCGGGAGGTCCCGGGTTCACACCCGGCCCCATCCGCCTGTGTGTGCGGATCGCTGCCTGCCCTGCGGGAAACCGCTAGAATATGTTAAAAAAAATGATCAGGAGGGACACAAAAACTCAGAAACCAGAAAAACGAGTGAAGGAAAAAAATAAACAGACCCAGCGGGGGGAAGGGGAAGGGGAAGGGGGTGAAAGGAAAAAAATATCGAAATGAAATTGAAAAATCGCTAAGAGAAATATCTCAAAATGTGTGTAGCTGTTAAACGAAACACGTGTTTTTTTTTTTTTTATTTTTTTTTAATTTATTAATAATTGTCTTTTTTTATATATTAATTATATTAATAAAAAACCATGATGTTTGTGCACGCTTTTCAGCCATCTCATTAAATTGCGGGAAAAAAATTTATTATAACAAAAATAAATTTTTTTTTTTTATATATATATATATATATCTGCAGTGTACAAAATTGAAGGCATGTGAAAGAAAAATGTTTTTTTTTTTTAATTTACACAAAAGGTTTAAGATTTTAAAAAGCTCCTCTTCAGCTGAAACATCCTGAAAAGAAAATAAATATGTTATAAAATATTTTAAACCTTTTGTGTACATTTCAAAAAACCTTTCTTTCTTATAGACAGATAGATAGATAGATAGATAAAGATAGAAAGATATAGACATAGATAAAGAGACAGATAACTAGATAGACAGATAGAGAGTGATAGATAGAGAGAGTGATAGCTAGAGAGATAGAAAGATAGATAGATAGATAGATAAAGATAGAGATATAGACATAGAGAGATAGATAGATAGAGTGATAGAGAGATATAGACAGATAGAGAGAGACAGACAGATAAATAGACATAAAGAGTGATAGATAGAGTGATAAAGAGTGATAAATACAGACAGATAGAGAGAGTGATAGACAGATACAGACAGATAGATAGATAGATAGATAGAGTATATAGACATAGAGAGATAGATAGATACAGACAAATAGATAAAGATAGAGAGATATAGACATAGAGAGACAGACAGATACATAGATAGACATAAAGAGAGTGGTAGATAGAGTGATAGATAGAGTGATAGAGAGGTACAGACAGATAGATAGATAGATAGATAGATATGAAACCAGAGAAAGATTGTAATTTGTGTTAACCTCATTCCATTATTATTATTATTATTATTATTATTATTATTATTTTATTGTTGTTGTTGTTACAACAACAACAACAATAACAATAATTTCGCGTTCTTTCTTTCTCCAGTCAGCCCTCGTTTAAAATAAGATTTAAATTTGACCCATTTCGGACAATTACATGCCAACAAAACGCATATAACCGAAAAACTATTTTAACTTTTATAAATAAAGTTAGATTTGAAAAAAAATAAAAAATAAAACTAAAACAAGACGGTAAAATAGCCATCTTTAATTTGGGCAAAAAAAAATTAACTCCGCGTGAAATAGCCATTGCGGTTAAGGGCATCTTTTGGGACGGTTTTACCTCAAAGCGCGTAAAACAGTCATTTTAATTCGAGGCAGCTTGCTTTTATCAACTGCTTCTGTTTTTAAATTTCGAAACGAAACCCGTTTAAAAGCTAATATCCGCCCTCTTTTCGCCCAAACGTTTCGGTGGAAGTTAAGGGCAAGGCGAAGCTGCACAGGGCGCCATCTTAACGAGTGGCAGCGGGAGCGAGTCGGTCGCTCTGTCTGAAGAGGTGAGTCCGACTTGCAAAATAATTTGAATTTCTCCTTTTTAGAAACTAAAAGGATCGACGCAGCTAAAGCCCAGCGTTAGTTACAAAAATACGAACGCCCTTAAGTTCAGCTAGCGAGTGCGTGTCGTTTTAATTCGTTTGACAAAGAGAAAATGTAAATATATATATATATATATATAGATAGATAGATAGATAGATAGTCGAGGGACCGATCGAGTCGATGTCATACACAGCGAGCATCATAATAATAATAATAATAATAATAATAATAATAATAATAATAATGTCGATCTCGTTTTAAAATATAAATACGTAATTGCAACTTATTTTATATGTATGTATTTTTCTTGTGGGGTTAATCCTAGAACGTTACAGTGTCGTTTTTTTTTTTTTTTTTTTTAAATAAATAAATAAAATGTCATGTTGCCGAACCGTTTCTTTACAAAGTTTAAAAAAAGAAAAAAAACACGTGTAGTTTCCACATCCTGCCGCACGATGGCAGTATCACCCTAGAAATGAAATGTCATCTTAAAAAACAAAATCTATCTATCTGTGTATCTATCTATCTATCTATCTATCTATCTATCTATCTATCTATATATTTTATTAGATGGTCAGCGCTCCTGTGAAGGGATGGGCCAGTGATCCTGTTAATAAAGCTAATAAGAGGTGAGAGAATGGATTTTAAAGATGGTCAGCGCTCCTTCAAAGGGAGGGGCCAGTGATCCTGTTAATAAAGCTAATAAGAGGTGAGAGAATGGATTTTAAAGATGGTCAGCGCTCCTTTAAAGGGAGGGGTCAGTGATCCTGTTAATAAAGCTAATAAGAGGTGAGAGAATGGATTTTAAAGATGGTCAGCGCTCCTTTAAAGGGAGGGGCCAGTGATCCTGTTAATAAAGCTAATAAGAGGTGAGAGAATGGATTTTAAAGATGGTCAGCGCTCCTGTAAAGGGAGGGGTCAGTGATCCTGTTAATAAAGCTAATAAGAGGTGAGAGAATGGATTTTAAAGATGGTCAGCGCTCCTTTAAAGGGAGGGGTCAGTGATCCTGTTAATAAAGCTAATAAGAGGTGAGAGAATGGATTTTAAAGATGGTCAGCGCTCCTTTAAAGGGAGGGGCCAGTGATCCTGTTAATAAAGCTAATAAGAGGTGAGAGAATGGATTTTAAAGATGGTCAGCGCTCCTTTAAAGGGAGGGGCCAGTGATCCTGTTAATAAAGCTAATAAGAGGTGAGAGAATGGATTTTAAAGATGGTCAGCGCTCCTGTAAAGGGAGGGGCCAGTGATCCTGTTAATAAAGCTAATAAGAGGTGAGAGAATGGATTTTAAAGATGGTCAGCGCTCCTTTAAAGGGAGGGGCCAGTGATCCTGTTAATAAAGCTAATAAGAGGTGAGAGAATGGATTTTAAAGATGGTCAGCGCTCCTTTAAAGGGAGGGGTCAGTGATCCTGTTAATAAAGCTAATAAGAGGTGAGAGAATGGATTTTAAAGATGGTCAGCGCTCCTGTAAAGGGAGGGGCCAGTGATCCTGTTAATAAAGCTAATAAGAGGTGAGAGAATGGATTTTAAAGATGGTCAGCGCTCCTGTAAAGGGAGGGGCCAGTGATCCTGTTAATAAAGCTAATAAGAAGTGAGAGAATGGATTTTAAAGATGGGCAGCGCTCCTGTAAAGGGAGGGGCCAGTGATCCTGTTAATAAAGCTAATAAGAGGTGAGAGAATGGATTTTAACGTTATTCTGAATTGCAGGATGCTCGGGGCTGCCCGTGTTCTGCCTGTTTCTCGGTCCTGCAGCCAGGCATGGCTTCTAAGGACCCAAAGCTTTCCACTCTATTCCAAGGACCCCAGTGGGGCTGCCCTCTCTCAGTGCCTGTCTGAAATAAGACCGCCGAAGGACCCCAAAGGTGACCTGGATAACTGCCAGAGTTTTAAGAAACGCCTGTCTCGAGGATGGTGCGAGGACCCCTGTGGGGCTGCCCTGTGGAACTGCCTGTCTCGAAGGAGATACAGCAGTGGAACTATGGTTTTAAAGGACCCCAGCTGGGCTGCCCTGAAAGACTGCCTGTCTCCGGAGAATGAGGCGCGATGCAGGCGGGAGCTGGCTAGCAACGGGGTCCTTTATACTGGGGGCAGGACTGTGAGGACTGGCAGTGGTACTGGGAGCTCTGGCAGTGGTACTGGGAGCTCTGGGAGAGAGACTGGGAGCTCTGGGCTGCGGGCTGCAGTTCTGGTCTCTCTGTGTACAGTGGGGGGTCAGCCAGCCTTCCTCCTCACCCTGAGATCCAGCAAACTCACAGGGAGACACAAGGGAGACGTGAGGTGAGAGAGGAAGAGTGTGTGTGTGTGTCTGAGAGAGAGAGTGTGTGTGTGTGTGTGTGTGTCTTAGTGTCTCTATATTATTAGTGTGTCTCTATATTATTTCATTGACTCCCCCCCTCCCCTTCCGTTCTGCGTTTCAGCTTCGCAGGGGGGAAGGCGGACCCAGTGGACCGTGATGTCATTGAGACCGCGCTGCGGGAGGCGAGAGAGGAGCTGGGCGTGCGAGTGAGAGAGAGGACAGTGTGGGGGCTCATGAGACCCCTGAGAGACTGGGTGAGAGAGAGAGAGAGAGAGAGGACAGCTTAGCTAGAAGTAACTTTCTTGTGAGCTGAACTTTTATTGCTGTTTTTGACTCTGTGTCTCTGTCTTTCTGAGTCTCTCTCCTCTCTCTCTCTCTCTCTCTTTCTCTCTGTTTTTTTCCTCTCTCTGCAGTCCGGGATGGTCATCGCTCCTGTAATAGCAAACCTCGGCCCCTTGGAGGCGCTGCCTCTCAACCCCAACCCAGACGAGGTCAGTGGATATGGGGCCCCCCAGGGTAGGGGTAGGGGGGTGTCTGTCTGTGTTTTTAATATTTCAGTCTCTTAATCACCTGCAGTAACAGCAGACTAACACTAGGAGGAGACAGTGTTCTGCTGTGTGACTCCTCTCTCCCTCTCCCCTCTCTCTCCCTGAGGGAATCCGTACTCGGTCCAGCCTCTCGTTATCTGGAGGGCCGGCAACCCCGCGGCTCTCGGACCCGCTTCCCTAAGTTCGGGTATTGTCTCCTCTCTTCTCTCTCGGTAAGTGAGAGCGAGAGGAGTGGAGTCTACGTAGCTGCAGTGTCTTCCCGATGTGTTTGAAGTCTCTTGATCCAGTTCCGTCGTCGCGATACCAATGTGCGAGTGGGCATAAGGGCGTCCCCCTTCGGTTCCACACAGACCCCGCTTCGCATTGTGGGCTACACAAACTTCAGAGTGGGCAGTCGCTATGGTTACAGCTTCCCGTATTCCCGCGGGGGAAGCACCGTGTCTGGGGGATCACTGCGGTCGCGATGCAGCAAGCACTGGACATCGTAGCCCCCTCGAAAAAGAGGAAGAGACTCCAAGAGTCCAGACACACAGTTTAATAAATAAAACCTCAGCAAAGTGTAATAAAGCATAGGGAAGCATTGTAAAGCACAGAGAGGTCTGCTAAAGCACAGGGAAGCATTGTAAAGCACAGAGAGGTCTGGTAAAGCACAGGGAAGCATTGTAAAGCACAGAGAGGTCTGGTAAAGCATAGGGAAGAATTGTAAAGCATATTAAAAACAAACATATCAATATATATTATATAAACATTTTTATTGTTAAATAACTATATATATAATTAAAATAAATACATTTTTTGAATACCGTGATTTTAACTTGTCAGTCCTAAATTATTTTACACAGACAGACATATTTGGAAACACAGACCCTGATATTGATGAGATCCAGCCCTCTGAAATGTCTTTATAATATACAGCACTAGACCCTGATATTGATGAGATCCAGCCCTCTGAAATGTCTTTATAATATACAGCGCTAGACCCTGATATTGATGAGACACAGCCCTCTGAAATGTCTTTATAATATACAGCACTAGACCCTGATATTGATGAGATCCAGCCCTCTGAAATGTCTTTATAATATACAGCACTAGACCCTGATATTGATGAGATCCAGCCCTCTGAAATGTCTTTATAATATACAGCGCTAGACCCTGATATTGATGAGATCCAGCCCTCTGAAATGTCTTTATAATATACAGCACTAGACCCTGATATTGATGAGATCCAGCCCTCTGAAATGTCTTTATAATATACAGCACTAGACCCTGATATTGATGAGATCCAGCCCTCTGAAATGTCTTTATAATATACAGCACTAGACCCTGATATTGATGAGATCCAGCCCTCTGAAATGTCTTTATAATATACAGCACTAGACCCTGATATTGATGAGATCCAGCCCTCTGAAATGTCTTTATAATATACAGCACTAGACCCTGATATTGATGAGACACAGCCCTCTGAAATGTCTTTATAATATACAGCACTAGACCCTGATATTGATGAGATCCAGCCCTCTGAAATGTCTTTATAATATACAGCACTAGACCCTGATATTGATGAGATCCAGCCCTCTGAAATGTCTTTATAATATACAGCGCTAGACCCTGATATTGATGAGATCCAGCCCTCTGAAATGTCTTTATAATATACAGCACTAGACCCTGATATTGATGAGATCCAGCCCTCTGAAATGTCTTTATAATATACAGCACTAGACCCTGATATTGATGAGATCCAGCCCTCTGAAATGTCTTTATAATATACAGCGCTAGACCCTGATATTGATGAGACACAGCCCTCTGAAATGTCTTTATAATATACAGCACTAGACCCTGATATTGATGAGATCCAGCCCTCTGAAATGTCTTTATAATATACAGCACTAGACCCTGATATTGATGAGACACAGCCCTCTGAAATGTCTTTATAATATACAGCACTAGACCCTGATATTGATGAGACACAGCCCTCTGAAATGTCTTTATAATATACAGCGCTAGACCCTGATATTGATGAGATCCAGCCCTCTGAAATGTCTTTATAATATACAGCACTAGACCCTGATATTGATGAGATCCAGCCCTCTGAAATGTCTTTATAATATACAGCACTAGACCCTGATATTGATGAGACACAGCCCTCTGAAATGTCTTTATAATATACAGCACTAGACCCTGATATTGATGAGATCCAGCCCTCTGAAATGTCTTTATAATATACAGCACTAGACCCTGATATTGATGAGATACAGCCCTCTGAAATGTCTTTATAATATACAGCGCTAGACCCTGATATTGATGAGATCCAGCCCTCTGAAATGTCTTTATAATATACAGCACTAGACCCTGATATTGATGAGATCCAGCCCTCTGAAATGTCTTTATAATATACAGCACTAGACCCTGATATTGATGAGATCCAGCCCTCTGAAATGTCTTTATAATATACAGCACTAGACCCTGATATTGATGAGATACAGCCCTCTGAAATGTCTTTATAATATACAGCACTAGACCCTGATATTGATGAGACACAGCCCTCTGAAATGTCTTTATAATATACAGCACTAGACCCTGATATTGATGAGATCCAGCCCTCTGAAATGTCTTTATAATATACAGCACTAGACCCTGATATTGATGAGACACAGCCCTCTGAAATGTCTTTATAATATACAGCACTAGACCCTGATATTGATGAGATCCAGCCCTCTGAAATGTCTTTATAATATACAGCACTAGACCCTGATATTGATGAGACACAGCCCTCTGAAATGTCTTTATAATATACAGCACTAGACCCTGATATTGATGAGATCCAGCCCTCTGAAATGTCTTTATAATACACAGCACTAGACCCTGATATTGATGAGAAACAGCCCTCTGAAATGTCTTTATAATATACAGCACTAGACCCTGATATTGATGAGATCCAGCCCTCTGAAATGTCTTTATAATATACAGCACTAGACCCTGATATTGATGAGACCCAGCCCTCTGAAATGTCTTTATAATATACAGCACTAGACCCTGATATTGATGAGACCCAGCCCTCTGAAATGTCTTTATAATATACAGCACTAGACCCTGATATTGATGAGACACAGCCCTCTGAAATGTCTTTATAATATACAGCACTAGACCCTGATATTGATGAGACCCAGCCCTCTGAAATGTCTTTATAATATACAGCACTAGACCCTGATATTGATGAGACCCAGCCCTCTGAAATGTCTTTATAATATACAGCACTAGACCGTGATATTGATGAGACCCAGCCCTCTGAAATGTCTATAATATTCAGTCAAAACTGAGTCCAGCAGCCCAGCTGTCGTTTGGGGCTGTAGTGCCTTCATCAGCGTTATTGAATCTTGAGTTTTTGTAGAAATCAAAGTGTGAAACGACCTTCATAATAAATAATTCAGCATTTGCTGTGCTTTTAGAAAAACAGCATTTAATGAAAAAAAAATAAAAGCGATCCATCATTTTGAAAGAATCTGATTGCAAAGGTTTGCTTTACAAAATACAAATACACACACACACTCTGAGACACACACTGCTGCTTAGACAAGAGAAGGAGAGATACACACACACCCACACACTCTGAGACAGACACTGAGACACACAGACACTGACGCACACACACAGAGACACGCTGACAATAAATTCAGATAGATCAAAGAGGGATGAGAGAGGGATGACAGAGAGAAAGGGTTGAGTATATAGTGAGGGATGTATCTGACAGATTCTTTATGGATTTGTCCTTTTTTCTCTGGCTCAGACTGGAGAGATTCGTTTCTCTGAGCTGCTGAAGTCGTGTTAGAAGTTCAACTGACAAGCACAGCGCCTACACTGTCATTAATGCTGCAGAGAGACGGACAGACAGACACTACAATGGCAACGCAGGTAGACAGACAGCGAAAGTGCAGTAAAGCACAGAGAGGTCTGGTAAAGCACAGGGAAGCATTGTAAAGCACAGAGAGGTCTGGTAAAGTATAGGGAAGCATTGTAAAGCACAGAGAGGTCTGGTAAAGCATAGGGAAGCATTGTAAAGCACAGAGAGGTCTGGTAAAGCACAGGGAAGCATTGTAAAGCACAGAGAGGTCTGGTAAAGCACAGGGAAGCATTGTAAAGCACAGAGAGGTCTGGTAAAGCATATTAATGAAACAATATTCTAGATTATGATAAATAAAGCTGATAAGAGAAAAAGAGAATGAATTTTAAAGATGGCCAGCGCTCCTTCAAAGGGAGGGGCCAGTGATCCTGTTAATAAAGCTAATAAGAGGTGAGAGAATGGATTTTAAAGATGGTCAGCGCTCCTTTAAAGGGAGGGGCCAGTGATCCTGTTAATAAAGCTAATAAGAGGTGAGAGAATGGATTTTAAAGATGGTCAGCGCTCCTGTAAAGGGAGGGGCCAGTGATCCTGTTAATAAAGCTAATAAGAGGTGAGAGAATGGATTTTAAAGATGGTCAGTGCTCCTTTAAAGGGAGGGGCCAGTGATACTGTTAATAAAGCTAATAAGAGGTGAGAGAATGGATTTTAAAGATGGTCAGCGCTCCTTTAAAGGGAGGGGCCAGTGATCCTGTTAATAAAGCTAATAAGAGGTGAGAGAATGGATTTTAAAGATGGTCAGCGCTCCTTTAAAGGGAGGGGTCAGTGATCCTGTTAATAAAGCTAATAAGAGGTGAGAGAATGGATTTTAAAGATGGCCAGCGCTCCTTTAAAGGGAGGGGCCAGTGATCCTGTTAATAAAGCTAATAAGAGGTGAGAGAATGGATTTTAAAGATGGTCAGCGCTCCTTTAAAGGGAGGGGCCAGTGATCCTGTTAATAAAGCTAATAAGAGGTGAGAGAATGGATTTTAAAGATGGTCAGCGCTCCTTTAAAGGGAGGGGCCAGTGATCCTGTTAATAAAGCTAATAAGAGGTGAGAGAATGGATTTTAAAGATGGTCAGCGCTCCTTTAAAGGGAGGGGCCAGTGATCCTGTTAATAAAGCTAATAAGAGGTGAGAGAATGGATTTTAAAGATGGTCAGCGCTCCTGTAAAGGGAGGGGCCAGTGATCCTGTTAATAAAGCTAATAAGAGGTGAGAGAATGGATTTTAAAGATGGTCAGCGCTCCTTTAAAGGGAGGGGTCAGTGATCCTGTTAATAAAGCTAATAAGAGGTGAGAGAATGGATTTTAAAGATGGTCAGCGCTCCTGTAAAGGGAGGGGTCAGTGATCCTGTTAATAAAGCTAATAAGAGGTGAGAGAATGGATTTTAAAGATGGTCAGCGCTCCTGTAAAGGGAGGGGTCAGTGATCCTGTTAATAAAGCTAATAAGAGGTGAGAGAATGGATTTTAAAGATGGTCAGCGCTCCTTTAAAGGGAGGGGTCAGTGATCCTGTTAATAAAGCTAATAAGAGGTGAGAGAATGGATTTTAAAGATGGTCAGCGCTCCTTTAAAGGGAGGGGCCAGTGATCCTGTTAATAAAGCTAATAAGAGGTGAGAGAATGGATTTTAAAGATGGTCAGCGCTCCTTTAAAGGGAGGGGTCAGTGATCCTGTTAATAAAGCTAATAAGAGGTGAGAGAATGGATTTTAAAGATGGTCAGCGCTATATTGAAATGTATTCAGGCTTTCCTGTATTGTTGTATGGGTTTGGCTGGGATATTGACCCGTGTGTTTCCCGGCAGGGCTGTGTGGGAGATTGCAGTACCCTGGAAAGCTGATCCCAGTACAGGATGAATTATTCATGGTTTTCTGTGAAGCGCCAGTGCTTGTCGAGCGCTGACTGCAGAGAGAACAAGTCAGAGCCTCGAGAAATCAAAGCACAGCAGAAACCCACAACCTGAGAAACACACACACACACAACCAGAGAAACACACACACAACCAGAACGAGAGAAACTCCTCTCTCCCCTTCTCCCTCTCTCTCTCTCTCCTCTCCCCCCTCTCTCTCTCTCTCTCTCCTCTCCTCTCTCTCTCTGCTAATCTCTCTCTCTCTCTCTCTCTCCCGTCTCTATTATTGACGTGCAGGGCGGGCGACACGGGACACGACAAAATTAATCTGAATCTCGGACACCTCTCTCTCTCCAGTATATTATTATTCTGAAAGTCACGCCTGTGCTGTGCTGTTAATTAGACTATAGATGTGAAATGTGTGAGGGAGGGGGAGAGGAGGGAGAGAGGGAGTGAGTGAGGGAAGGGTGTGAGGGAGAAGGGACAACGGAGGAGGTTTGAGTGAGAGTGAGGGACAGTGAGTGAGTGAGGGAGTGTGTGAGGGAGAGAGGGAGTGAGGGAGGGTTTGAGGGAGGGAGGGAGTGAGATAGAGAGGGAGTGAGTGAGGGTGTGAGGGAGGGAGGGTGTGTATGTGACTCAGTGTGCTCCGACACACACAGATGTCACACACAGGGCACACACACGACGCCCGCCCGCGCGCCACCTCGCGAGGCCGGAGAGGCCGCGCGCCACCGAGCGACCGCATAGCTCCGCTCCGCCTCCGGGTCGCCCTCGGAGCGCCGCGCCCCACCTCGACCTCGCGCGGCTCTCCACGAGCGAGGTCGGCAAAGCCTCAACAACCACCTCGCTACCGGCGGAGAGCCTCGCGCCAGGTGGAGGATGGAGAATAGAGGAGAGAGGTGGAGAGATGGCGAATAGAGGAGAGAGGTGGAGAGATGGCGAATAGAGGAGAGGGGTGGAGAGATGGCGAATAGAGGAGAGGGGTGGAGAGATGGCGAATAGAGGAGAGAGGTGGAGAGATGGCGAATAGAGGAGAGAGGTGGAGAGATGGCGAATAGAGGAGAGAGGTGGAGAGATGGCGAATAGAGGAGAGAGGTGGAGAGATGGCGAATAGAGGAGAGGGGTGGAGAGATGGCGAATAGAGGAGAGGGGTGGAGAGATGGCGAATAGAGGAGAGGGGTGGAGAGATGGCGAATAGAGGAGAGGGGTGGAGAGATGGCGAATAGAGGAGAGGGGTGGAGAGATGGCGAATAGAGGAGAGGGGTGGAGAGATGGCGAATAGAGGAGAGAGGTGGAGAGATGGCGAATAGAGGTGAGAGGTGGAGAGATGGCGAATAGAGGTGGGGAGGTGGAGAGATGGCGAATAGAGGAGAGAGGTGGAGAGATGGCGAATAGAGGAGAGAGGTGGAGAGATGGCGAATAGAGGTGAGAGGTGGAGAGATGGCGAATAGAGGTGAGAGGTGGAGAGATGGCGAATAGAGGAGAGAGGTGGAGAGATGGCGAATAGAGGAGAGAGGTGGAGAGATGGCGAATAGAGGTGAGAGGTGGAGAGATGGCGAATAGAGGAGAGAGGTGGAGAGAGTGCGAGAGATGGCGAATAGAGGAGAGGGGTGGAGAGATGGCGAATAGAGGAGAGGGGTGGAGAGATGGCGAATAGAGGAGAGAGGTGGAGAGATAGCGAATAGAGGTGAGAGTGGAGAGATGGCGAATAGAGGAGAGAGGTGGAGAGATAGCGAATAGAGGAGAGAGGTGGAGAGATGGAGAATAGAGGAGAGAGGTGGAGAGATGGCGAATAGAGGAGAGAGGTGGAGAGATGGCGAATAGAGGAGAGAGGTGGAGAGATGGCGAATAGAGGTGAGGTGGAGAGATGGCGAATAGAGGAGAGAGGTGGAGAGATGGCGAATAGAGGAGAGAGGTGGAGAGATGGCGAATAGAGGTGAGAGGTGGAGAGATGGCGAATAGAGGAGAGAGGTGGAGAGATGGCGAATAGAGGAGAGAGGTGGAGAGATGGCGAATAGAGGAGAGAGGTGAAGAGATAGCGAATAGAGGAGAGAGGTGGAGAGATGGCGAATAGAGGAGAGAGGTGGAGAGATGGCGAATAGAGGAGAGACAATGAGATAATATTGGGTTAGGAGGCGGTTGGCCTTAATATTGAATACAGAGGTGACCTGAATTTTGAGTGAGTGAGTGAGTGAAAGAAAGAAAAAGAGAGAGGGAGAGAGAGAGGGAGAGTGAGTCAGAGAGAGAAGAGGAGAGGGAGAGAGAAGGAGAGAGAGAAAGAGAGAGAGAGGGAGAGAGAGAGGAGAGGGAGGGAGGGAGAGAGAGGAGAGGGAGGGAGAGAGAGAGGAGAGGGAGGGAGGGGAGAGAGAGCCGTATACTCCACAAAACAGACTCCAAGTGAACTCCTGCTCTCTCCTCGGTCCTTCGCTCCCTCCGCGGGCTCCTCAGGAGAGGGAGGGAGAGAGAGAGGAGAGGGAGGGGAGAGGGGAGGGAGAGAGAGAGGGGAGGAGGGAGGGAGGGAGTCGTCTTCTCTTTCCTCCTCACTCTCGAGCCCTCCCGCCTGCGCTCCTCTCTCTTACCTCTCTCGCTCTCCTCTCTCTCTATTCGTGGGGAGAGAGGAGAGGGAGAGGGTCCGCAGGGAGAGAAGAGGAGAGAGAGAAAGAGAGGCGGAGGGAGAGGAGAGAGAGATGGAGAGAGGAGAGAGGGCGACTCCCTACAGGGGAGAGAGAGGAGGAAAGAGGAGAGGGGAGAGTGGAGAGAGAGGGGGAGAGAGAGAGGGAGAGGGAGAGTGTGAAAGGGAGAGGGGGAGAGGGAGAGAGAGAGAGGGGTCTCGTCTCCGGGACGAGCTCACCGCGGCGGCGACTACTGTCGCGTCTCTCCGCTGCCTCCGTTCCAGGAGGGAAGAGGGGAGAGGGAGAGAGAGAGAGAGGAAAGGGAGAGAGGAGGGAGGGAGAGATGAGAGGAGAGGGAGAGGGGGGGAGGGAGAGAGGGAGAGAGAGAGAGGAGGGGAGAGAGAGGGAGAGAGGAGAGAGAGGAGAGAGAGAGAGAGAGGAGAGGGAGAGGGAGAGGAGATGAGAGAGAGAGCGCGAGGCGGAGGGAGGAGGAGGATGGCTGGTTTGGGTGTCACAATAGCGGCTGGCAGTAACACGAGAGACGCTTAGAGGGAGAGAGAGAGGGGAGAGGAGAGAGAGAGGAGAGAGGAGGGTACGTTTACACAGAAAGCCGATAACTTGAATTGATCAGAAAGAGAGCTGGCAGTAACACGAGAGACGCGCTCGCAACACGGTTTCTGATTCTGGCTGCTGGAATTTCCTCTTGAAGTTACACAGAAAGCCGATAACTTGAATTGATAAAGAAAACCGATTCGCCTTTATTGATGAGCACAGCCCGAGACAGAGAGAGAGATAAGGAGAGAGAGAGAGAGAGAGAGAGAGTAGAGACCGTACTCTCCTCTCTCGATTATATATAATCTCTCTCCTATTTCTCCTACTCTCTCTCCTCTCTTTCATTTAGACTTAATATATATCCGCGTACAGCAAAAAAAAAATTAAAAACTAGTGCCCAGGCGGCCTGTCGTTGTACGACTTTTTTGTAAGAGCTGCCGTATTTTAACAATTTTATTTTTAAGTCACGATAAATCTGTAAAATAAAAAGTTTTGTCTAATAGATAGTTATCATGTTTGCACGTTTCATTAAAAAACACAATACACATAATAATAATAATAATAATAATAATAATACTAATAATAATACTAAATCTGTCAACAAAAAAAAAAAGAAATGTTTGACATCTCCGTTTATAACAGCACGCACACGCACACGCACACGCCTGTATCTGTTTGCATTGTGTGTGATTCAGCGCACTGTTGCGATTTTAAAGGACGAGCCGTACTTGAGAAACACAGAGGCAGCGGGACCGGGGACCAGTCCATCCGTCCTTCGAGCCGCCGCTGCAAACAAGACCGCCGGACCGGACTGAGAGCGGCGAGAGAGGAGAGAGGGTCCGGTCCACCTGCCCGCCGGGCGCCGTCACCTGTGCGGGTACCCGGGGGCTCCACACACACAGTGAGTTTACATGTGAGTGTGAGTGTGAGTGTGTGAGTGTGTGTGTGTGTGAGTGTGTGTGTGGTGTGTGTGTGTGTGTGTGTGTGTGTGAGTGTGTGTGTGTGTGTGGGAGTGTGTGTGTGTGTGAGTGTGTGTGTGTGTGCATGAAGGCCGTTCATTTCACATCGTGTTACATGTAAGTTGCCAGTCGTGCACTCTGTCTGCTGTATCTGTCTACACACTTTCTGTTCTGTCTGTCCTGTCTTTCTGTGTCTGCTAATTGTCTAGCTGTCTTTCTGTGTATCTGTCACTGTGTTTGTCTTCTGTCTGAGTCAGTGTCTGTCTGTGTGTGTGTGTCTGTGTGTGTGTCTGTGTGTGTGTGTCTGGAATGAAGTGTCTCAAGTGTGTCTCTGGTGTGTGTTCCGGTGTCAGTGTCTCGTGTGTCTCTGTGTTTATGTGGCCCTGTGTTGTGTGTCCCTGGGTCCAGTGTCTCAGTGTGGTCCTGTTGGGGTGGGGGGGGGGTCAGTGTCTCTGTGGTTGTCTGGTCTCTGTGTGTGTGTGTCCCTGTGTCGGGGCCCTGTGTCAGTGTCTCAGTGTGTCTCTGTGTGTGTGTGTGTCTGTCTATCTGTCTTTCTGTGTCCTGTCTGTCTGTCTTTCTGTGTCTGTCTATCTGTCTAGCTGTCTTTCTGTGTATCTGTCTCTGTGTTTGTCTGTCTATGGTCTGAGTGTGTGTCTGTGTCAGTGTCTCAGTGTGTCTCTATGTCGTAAGTCACACAGAGACACAGCAGTCCTCGTGTGTCACAGTCATCCAGTGTCCCACGATACCACACACACACAGTGACACAGTCACGTGTCGTCCCTGAAGACATGTCACACACATGTGTCACACACCTTCAGGTTTGTGTCCCTGTGTCAGTGTCTCGGTGTGTCTCTGTGTCAGTGTCTCGTTGTGTCCCTGTGTCAGTGTCTCGGTGTGTCTCTGTGTGTGTGTGTGTCTGTGTGTGTCCCTGTGTCAGTGTCTCGGTGTGTCTCTGTGTCTGTGTCTCGTTGTGTCCCTGTGTCAGTGTCTCGTTGTGTGTGTGTCTCTGTGTGTGTGTGTCCCTGTGTCAGTGTCTCGTTGTGTCCCTGTGTCAGTGTCTCGGTGTGTCTCTGTGTGTGTGTCTCGTGTGTGTCCCTGTGTCAGACATAGCCCACAGGTCTACTGTCAGTGTCTCGTTGTGTCCCTGTGTCAGTGTCTCGTTGTGTCCCTGTGTGAGTGTCTCGTTGTGTCCTCTGTGTCCGTGTCTCGGTGTGTCTCTGTGTCAGTGTCTCGGTGTGTCCCTGTGTCAGTGTCTCGGTGTGTCCCTGTGTCAGTGTCTCGTTGTGTCCCTGTGTCAGTGTCTCGTTGTGTCCCTGTGTCAGTGTCTCGTTGTGTCCCTGTGTCAGTGTCTCGTTGTGTCCCTGTGTCAGTGTCTCGTTGTGTCCCTGTGTCAGTGTCTCGTTGTGTCCCTGTGTCAGTGTCTCGGTGTGTCCCTGTGTCAGTGTCTCGTTGTGTCCCTGTGTCAGTGTCTCGTTGTGTCCCTGTGTCAGTGTCTCGTTGTGTCCCTGTGTCAGTGTCTCGTTGTGTCCCTGTGTCAGTGTCTCGTTGTGTCCCTGTGTCAGTGTCTCGTTGTGTCCCTGTGTCAGTGTCTCGTGTGTGTCCCTGTGTCAGTGTCTCGTTGTGTCCCTGTGTCAGTGTCTCGTTGTGTCCCTGTTTCAGTGTCTCGTTGTGTCCCTGTGTCAGTGTCTCGTTGTGTCCCTGTGTCAGTGTCTCGTTGTGTCCCTGTGTCAGTGTCTCGTTGTGTCCCTGTGTCAGTGTCTCGTTGTGTCCCTGTGTCAGTGTCTCGTTGTGTCCCTGTGTCAGTGTCTCGTTGTGTCCCTGTGTCAGTGTCTCGTTGTGTCCCTGTGTCAGTGTCTCGTTGTGTCCCTGTGTCAGTGTCTCGTTGTGTCCCTGTTTCAGTGTCTCGTTGTGTCCCTGTGTCAGTGTCTCGTTGTGTCCCTGTGTCAGTGTCTCGTTGTGTCTCTGTGTTTCACTGTTTCCTCAGGGCAGCACAAACCAGCAGGGTCTAAATTGTTATTTTTTTTTAATCAGTAATGACACAATAATGATGACAAGGATCCCGTCGTGTTTTGTCGTCACCAGCTTTTAACAAAATATTTTGTTTTTTTTGTTTTTTTCTCTCCTCGCTCTCTCTCTCTCTCTCTCTCTCTCTCTCTCTTCTCTCTCTCTCTCTTTCTCTCCTCTCCCCCCTCTCCCTCTCTTTTTGAGGGGGGGGGTGGATGGGAGGGGGTAAATTAATTCTCTTGATGACACTGGGTTACATTTCACTGCTAGAACTTCTGAAACTAAACCACTATGGAATTCACTTTCCATTTCAAATCGCTTTTGAGTCTGTGTCCACAGTTTTGTAGATAGTCTCAAGAAAATTTATCTCTATATATAATATAGAGAGAGAGAGGGGGAGAAGAGAGAGGAGAGAGAGAGAGCAAGGGAGAGAGAGAGGGGAGAGGGAGAGGGAGAGAGGAGAGAGAGAGAGAGGAGAGAGAGAGGGGGAGAGAGAGAGGTAGAGGGGAGAGGGACAGAGAGGGGAGAGAGAGAGGAGAGAGGGGAGAGAGAGAGAGAGGGGGAGAAGAGAGAGGGAGAGAAGAGGGATGAGCGAGAGTGAGAGAGAGGGAGAGAGAGAGTGAGAGAGAGGGAGAGAGGGAGAGAGAAAGAGAGAGACAGGGAGAGAGAGAGAGAGAGAGGAGAGAGAGAGGGAGATTAAGAGAGAGAGAGATGGAGAGGGAGAGTGAGGGAGGGGGAGAGAGGGAGAGGTGAGAGAGAGAGAGAGAGAGAGAGAGAGAGAGAGGGAGATAGAGCGAGAGAGAGAGGGGGAGAGTGAGAGAGAGAGAGAGAGAGGGGGAGAGGAGAGAGAGAGAGATCCGGGAGAGGGAGAGAGAGGCTCCCCCTCTGAGACAGACGGGCAAGAGAGAACGTGGGCCAGCGGTACTTCTGCGGACTGACAAGATCAATATTCAAGAGCACATGGCGATTAACGTCTGCCCAGGTCCCATCCGACCGATCAAGCAGATCTCCGACTATTTCCCGCGTTTCCACGACTACCCAGCGGCCATCGTGGCAAAGAAACACGACGAGCCCAAACCAGCGGCCGTGCTGCCCGGCAACGCTCCCCCGAGCTCCGAGAGAGAGGGGCAGGGGGGGGAGGAGGAGCGGGGGGGGGAGAGGAGAGGAGAGAGGGGGAGGGAGAGAGAGGAGGAGTGAGGAGGGGGAGGAGGAGAGGAAGACGGGCGCGGATGTCAGCCAGCCCGCCTCTGAAGGGGAACACGATGCCTACGATTCTGACGATGCAAGTGAGTATTGGCTTTCATATTTGTTTTGGGAGAAAAACTGGAGTTTTTTGTCAGGGGACCCTGGTTGGGTCCTCTGTCCCTGTCTCTTGTGGGACAGGGCTAGTGTCTGTCTCCCAGCGGGACTAACGGTCTTGAGGACAAGTCTTGAGGTGTTATTGTTAAGAAGGTGTGATTGTCAAGGTTGATTTTCCCCTAAGCTAGTCTGACTCCCTAGGGCTATCGATGATCTCAAAGACAAAGAGGGACTGTGGGAGGGAGGGGGCTGGCTCTAGTGTTACAGAGTTTTCTGTCTTTCCCTAGGGAGGGACTGGGAGGGAGGCTGGCTCTAGGGGTTAGAGCTGAGAGGGACTGGGGGACTGGGAGGGAGGGAGTGGTTAAAGGAGGGGCTGTGGAATATCTCCAGAGGCTCGGCTCCTCCCCTTACCCTCCCTCCCCGCCCTCCGACCGAAGCACCAATCTCTACTCCTCCCTGACCCTGGGAGGGAGGAGGGAGGAGGCGAGCTGCTAGTGGTTAAGCTCGTAGCCGGGCCTACCCTCCCTTGAAGCAGTGCTGGCTCTAGTGGTTAGAGCTGAGGAACTGGGATCGAGAGTAGGAGGGATGGCTAGGGAGGGAGTGTGGTCTAGTGTTTAGAGCTGAGAGACTGGGAGATGGGAGGGACGGGGAGGGAGGGAGGCAGTGTGGCTCTAGTGGTTAGGAGCTGATTGACTGGGAGGGAGGGAGGCTGGCTCTAGTGGGTGGAGCTGAGGAGGGACTGGGAGGGAGGAGAGACCTCCCTGGGATACCCCCAATCCCCCTTCGACCTGCCCCCGAGGGACCACGAGATGGAGGGAGGCAGGTGAGAGAGAGAGTGATCCTCTTCTCCTTCGACAGGGAGGGAGGGATAGACGAGCGGGATACCCTTCACGCTCTCATCAAGACCTTCAAACCTCTCACATTTTGTCCATTCCCAAGCTGAGAGCTGTTGACTCATCGATAAACCGCTCAGGCCCTCATTAACACTCCGTCACCACCACCCCCCTACGCAGACCTGTCAATATCACAGCGATGGGGCAGCAGGGTCACTGACAGGCAGGGGAGTGAGAGACAGAGGAGAGACAGAGGAGAGGAGAGACAGAGGAGAGGAGAGACAGAGGAGAGTTTCATGTTAGCTTTGTTCCATCTTTTCGTCCCTTGATCTTCTTGACTTTCGACTTGGTACCCGTCTTCCTATTTTGGCATGTTTGGGGCGGAGTATAGGTGGGGTCCCACGAGACTCCCCTCTCTCTCTCTCTCTCTCTCTCCTCTCTCTCTTCTCTCTCTCTCTCTCTCTCCTCTCTCCTCTCTCACTCTCTCATTCTAGAAGCAGAAGGTGGAGAGAACCCCTTACGACCTTTAATCAGAAACAAAACTGGTCTTTTCGTTGTTGCGAGCCGTGACGTCGTAGGTGTTTCGGTTTCCAGCACAAAGCCAAGGTGTGTGAGTGTGTGTGTCAGAGAGTGTGTGTGAGTGTGAGTGTGTGTGTCAGAGTGCACACACAATACACACACTTCCAGACACAGAGTCTGTGGTGTGTGTGTGTGTGAGTTGTCAAGTGTGTCTCCCACAGCACACACACACACTCATACACACAGTCCTCACACACACTCAGCCACAGTTCACAACACAGTCTCACACACACTCAGATACACAGTGTCGGTGTGTGTGTGTGTGTGAGTTTGTGTGTGAGTGTGTGTGTGAGTGTGTGTGTGTGTGTGTGTGTGTGTGTGTGTGTGGTGTAGAATGTGGTGTCAGAGTGTGTGTGTGTGTGTGGTGTGTGTTTGACAGTCTGTCACTCAGACAACACAGTGCACCACAGTCTCACACAACCTCAGACACACAGTCTCAACTCACCTCCTCTTTGTGTGTGGGTTGTGTGTGTGTGTGTCTGAAGAACTCTCTCTCCTCTATCTCTCTCTCTCCTCAAGCCGATTGACTCCCAGAGTTTCGGCAGACCTGATGTTACTTAACCGTTCTGGGTATGCAATTTGTACCGTAGATAATGGACCTCGCATCGTTCCACTCCTGGAGAGAGGGGGGAGGAGAGGGGAGAGGGAGAGGAGAGGAGGAGGAGGAGGGAGGGAGGGAGGGCTGGCTCTAGTGGTTAGAGCTGAGGAAGGGACTGGGGAGGAGGGAGGGAGGGAGGCCTGGCTCTATTGGTTAGAGGTGAGGAGGGACTGTGACGGAGGGAGTGAGGCTGGCTCTAGTGGGTTAGAGGTGATGCAGTATACTGGGGAGGGACGGGAGGGAAGCTGCTCTAGTCGTTAGAGCTCTGAAGGGAACTGGTAGGGACAAGAGGGCAAGGCTGGCTCTATTTGTTTAGAGCTGAGGAGGGTACTTGGGAGGGAGGAGGGGAGGCTGCACTAAGTGTTAGGCCTGAGGAGGGACTGGGGGAAGGGAGGGAGGGGGGTGGCTCCTATTGGTTATTAGCAATCAGAATCCTACTGGGAGGGAGGCTGGCCGTTTTAATTTGATGTCACGTCTCCTCTTTATCTCTCTCTCCTGCTTCCTCGTTCCCTCGTTCTTCCAGAAGCAGTAACGTGTTCAGGTGTAACACTAGCTGAGGAGAGACTGGGAGGGAGGGAGGGAGGCTGGCTCTATTGGTCAGACCATGAGAAGAGAGAGAGAGAGGAGAGGACGAGGGAGAGAGAGAGGAGATAAAGAGGTTAGAGCTGAGAGAGACTGGGAGGAGAGAGAACAGAGAGTGGGGAGAGTAGCAGGTAGGGGAGGGAGCAGTGTGGCTCTAGTGGTTAGAGCTGAGGAGGGACAGGGAGGGAGGGATCTCCCCCCCCCCCTCCCCCCTCTCTCATCATTGTCTTCATTGAAGGCGAAGTACGAGAGAGGCTGAGGGGGCACAGTGGAGGGAAGGAGGGAGGCTGGCTCTAGTGGTTAGAGCTCAGACAGGGACTGTGAAGTGACTGGGAGGGAAGCATGGTACGAGAGAGAGAGCTGAGAAGGGCCCGTAAAGCATAGTGAGCTTGTAGAATGCACAGAAGGTCCTAGCCTCCTCCCTAGCCGAGATCACGCCAGCTCGAACTCTTCCCTTCTGGTAAAACATATGGAAGCATTGTAAAGTACAGAGAGGTCTGGTAAAGCATAGGGGAGCGGTTACGACCGAAGGATCACATAATCTCGACCTCTTTCCCTGTACCCTCCCCTCCGACCGAGAGATCACAATTAAACTACAACAGTGCGAGATAGAAATAGAGAGAGCTAAAGCACAGAGAGGTTTGGTAAAGTATAGGGAAGCATTGTAAGGCACAGAGGGGTCTGGTAAAGCACAGGAAGCATTGTAAAGCACAAAGAGGTATCGTAAAGCAGAGTTGACTGTTGTAAAGCACAGAGAGGTTTGGTAAAGCATAGGGGAGCATTGTAAACACAGAGGGGTCTGGTAAAGCACAGGGGAAGCATTGAGAGAGAGCAGAGAGAGGAGAGGGAGAGAGAGAGAGAGAGAGATGGGAGGCTCTCTCTCCTTCTTCATCTCTCTATCCTCCTCTCTCTCCGTCCCTCTCTCTCCCTCCCCTCTCTCTCCCTCAATCGGTATAGGTGTTAGAGACACATATAGTTCCACCGGGTCTACCAGAACTAAACGGAAGTCTCGGTTTTTTTTCTTCTCTCTGTTCAGTGTTCACTTCTCTTATGTCTCTCCTCTCTCTCTACTCTCAGCACGGAGAGGTGTGGTAAAGCATTAGGGAAGCATTGTAAAGCACAGAGAGGTGTGGTAAAGCAAAGGGAAGCATTGTAAAGCACAGAGAGAAAGGTCTCTCCAGACCATTTCGTGATCCTTCAGTAAAACCAAACAAAATTTCGTGTCTCTCCATACCCAATACCTAAAACAGGCAGCTTGTTTTTTTTTTTTTTTTTTTCTTAAAAAAAAACACATCTGGGGTCTTTGGTTTAGAGAGGTATGGTAAAGCACAGGGAAGCTTTGTAACACACAGGGAGGATGGGAGGTGAGTACAAGGGAAAGCATTGTAAAGCACAGAGAGGTCTGGTGTAGCACCAGGGAAGCATTGTAAAGCACAGAAAGGTCTGGTCAAACATAGGGAAGCATTGTAAAGCCCAAATAGGTCTGGTAAAGCATAGGGAAGCATTGTAAAGCACAGAGAGGTCTGGTAAAGCATAGGGAAGCATTGTAAAGAAAAGAGAGGTCTGGTAAAGCATAGGGAAACATTGTAAAGCACAGAGAGGTATGGTAAAGAACAGGGAAGCATTGTAAAGCACAGAGAGGTCTGGTAAAGCAAAGGGAAGCATTGAAAACACAGAGAGGACTGGTAAAGAACAGAGAAGCATTGTAAAGCACAGAGAGGTCTGGTAAAGCAAAGGGAAGCATTGTAAAGCACAGAGAGGTCTGGTACAGCATAGGGAAGCATTGTAAAGCAAAAAGAGGTCTGGTAAAGCACAGGGAAGCATTGTAAAGCATAGGGAAGCATTGTGAAGAACAGAGGGGTCTGGTAAAGCACAGGAGGTGTGGTAACGCATATGGAAGCACTTTAAAGCACTGAAAGGTCTGATAAAGCAAAAGGAAGCCATTGTCAAGCAAACAGAGAGGTCTTGTAAATGATAGGGAAGCACTGTAAAACACAGAGAGGTCTGGTAAAACATAGGGAACAACTATAAAGCACAGATAAGTCTTGTAAAAGCACAGGGAAGCATTGTAAAACACAAAGAGGTATGGTAAAGCACAGGAAAGCAATGTAACAATAACTTTGGTGCAAAGACAACAAGAGAAGCCCCCTGTTCGACGCGTGCTTTCTGGGCGTGCTTCCTGCGACTTGTGCGGGCACTTTTGACCCTTCAACCTCGCTCTGGGACTGGGTATCTGCCCTTGTCGTGTGCTGCCCTGTTACTACCGGTTTTGGTTGACACCACTCTCTCGGCTCCGCTCGACGTTACGTTGATGTGACTGACGGCTTGCTGTGTATGTGGGACTGTGGTACGTACGCGACGTGGAAGGTCGGTAGTAGGACTAGGAGCAGGGCCAACTGTCCACACTCACACACGACTCTACCAAAGAGACACAAATTATAGATGCCTGAGAGAACCAAAGTGAGCCACAAGAGAGAGGCCAAAAGTTCCGACACCGCACACACTCATCCAAAGAGACCACAAAGGAAGATACCAAGAGTTGATAGCCAAGAGAGATCCAAGTGTCCGCCACCGACAGCACCTCTTTACCGGAAAAAGAGACACAAAGGAGAACCAAAAAGGTGAATCCAAGGGAGGCCAAGTTCCCGACACGCACAACACAAACTGTACCCCTGGCCAGCCGTCCTTAACGCAAGTAACCTCCTCTTAAGCCTAAGGTGACTTTCTTTCGACTTGTGCTACAGTCTGGTTTCTTGATGTTGTAACGACACCTCCTGTTCACCCACTCCACATCTCTACCTCTCCTCTCTCTTCGATTCCCTCCTCCCTCTCCCCTCTCCACGCCTCTCCTCTCCCTCTCCTCCTGCTACTCGCCTCCCTCCTTCATACTCTCCCACGCTCCTCTCCTGGAGAGGAGAGAGAGAAGGAGAGAGGAGAGAGGAGAGAGAGAGAGAGAGAGAGAGAGAGAGAGAGAAGAGAGAGGAAGAGAGGAGAGAAGAGAGAGAGAGAGAGAGAGCATAGATATAGAGAGAGACAGAGAGGAGAGAGAGAGGAGAGGGAGAGAGAGAGAGAGAGGAGAGAAAGAGAGGAGAGAGAGAGAGGAGAGAGAGGAGAATTGGAGAGTGAGAGAGAGAGGGTTAGCGAAAGGTGTGTACTCCTGATCGAACACACGATGCCACAACACAAACCTAAAATAGTAATCAAACTACCCAATATTAGTTTGTGTGTTAGTGTGTGTGTGTGTCTCATTGTTGATATTTATTTTAATACTGACTCTCTCTCTCAGACTAAGAAGCCCACTACAATGAATGCAGAGCGTGGCATGGCCGTGTACGAGGAAGACGTGAGTCTGACACTTCACACACTACACTGTGCACTATACCCCTGTGCACTATACTGTGCACTATACTCCCCTCTCTCTCTCCTCTCTCCTACCTCCTCTCTCTGCTCTCTGCTCTCCCCTCTCCTCTCCTCTCCTCAGGTTCTCTCTCCTCTCTCCCCTCTCTCTTCCCCTCTCTCTCTCTCCCTTCTCCCCCCTCTCTCTCTCCCATGGAATGAGGGCGAGATGGGTAGAGAGAGGAAGAGTCTTCCTATCGTTCACTACAGAGACAACCCCGCTCCCCCTGTCCCGGTCCCTCTCCTAATGACCACAGAGACGTAATGTGTGTGGTTCTTCTCTTCGCTCGAGGACTACACCCGAGCACGCGACGCGAGTGGAACCGTCGGTTGCGGTACCTGGAGGTGCCCATGAGGTGCTGGGGAAGCAGGGTTTTTCCACTCTCCTTCCTCTCTCGTTTTCCTTGTCTCTTTTTTCTCGCTCCTTCTTCCCTTTGTTTCCCTTTTTTTTTATTTTTTGTAGAAAAACACGAGACACGCAGACTGGCATTGAGACACGCACACACACTACTCTGAAGTGGCAGTGGTTTTGATGAGATGTATAGATGGAATGCGCTCCTAGAAGATCATATATACATGGATGAAGGTTATATTTATATAGGGCCAGCTGACTTCAATTTAGAACTAGAATCGCGACAGTCCCAGATATAACTTGATTACATAGTTTACAGGCAGGATGTATAGAAATAGATGGGACTGTAATTAGTGCCTCTCTCCCCTCCCTCCTCTCGCTTCGCTCTACTCTCTCGCCTCCCGCTCCCTTCCCGTCCCTGCGCGCTCGCGCCCGCCTCTCTACGGCTCGCCCTTCCCTCCGCGTCTCGCCCTCGGCTCTCACGGCTTGTTATTTTGGACTGTTTTTGACAACGCCATTACGGGGCGACTTCCTTTTTTACATGACTTTTATTTTCAGACGGGGAGAGGGTCTTACTTTTTACCTTGCTTTGAGAGGAAATGGCTCTCTATTTTATAGAACCTCTCATTCTCTCTCCCATCTGTCTTTCTCAGAGACTCTGCTCTTCGTTTTCTCGCCTCTGAGATCCCTGCTATGTCTCTCATCTCGTATCAGAGAAAACCGTTGTAAAGCACGGAGAGGTCTGGTAAAGCCTAGTAGCTCGGGAGCCTTAGGGGCTCCTTTTCTTTTCTCCGAAAAGGCATCCCTTTTTATCTCCCTCTTTCAGGAGGGAAGACCTCTCCAGTGGTCTCTTCCTCTCCCTCTCTCCTCCCTCCCCTCTGGTATGGAGAGGCTCCGGGGGGGGGAGAGATAGGAGAGGAGGAGAGAGATTGGAGGTAGAGGAGATAGAAGAGAGGAGAAAGGGATAGACGAGGAGAGGGAAGGACGTAGAGGAGAGAGCGGGAGGAAGTGGAGATAGAGGGGAAAAAGGGCGAGAGGAGGGAGAAGGAGGGGGAGTAGGGAGAGGATAGAGGGCGTGGGGGGCCACGCTCTCGGAAGCTGAGAGAAGGAGAAGGGATAGGGGGTTTTGGAGGGAGAGAGGTCTCTTTCTCTCTCTCTCTCAAGAGAGGTCTCTCTCCCCTCCTCTCTCCTCTCTCTCTCTCCTCTCATCCTCTCTCTCTCTCTCTCACTCTCTCCCCTCCCCTCTCTCTCCTCTGGAGAGGGAGGGAGAGGTAGAGAGAGGAGAGGGTCTATAGGAGTGCGGACTTTACCCATTCTTTAGTTTCACATGTTTTTGTAAGTCACTACTTCTTCTTCCTGAGACTTGAGGACTCAAATTGTGGCTCGCAGTCACGTGAGAGAGCGAGAGAGAGAGAGAGAGAGAGAGAGCGAGAGAGAGAGAGAGAGAGGAGGGAGAGTAACTAACGTACCCTCTCATCACTGGCTCAGCCTCACTGCCTCGCGTGTTTGATTGCATGCATTAGTTTGTGCGTCAGTGTGTGAGAAGCAGCTATTAATCCACGAAGTGCTTATTGATTGCCGGGGCTGTTTCAATCACTCACTCCTGGGTTGATTAATCACCCTGTTGCCCTGGATACAGCCTTGCCTGTGTGTGTGACATCACAGAGTATTATATTCTATTGGCTTACATTACATTATATTACATTATAAAAAGGCAGTGTGGTCCCTTGGTTAAAGTCCAGGGCTTGTAACCAGAAGGGTCACGGGTTCAAATCCCACCTCTGCCCCTGTCTGACTCCCTGTGTGTGACCCTGAGCAAGTCGCTTCACCTCCTTGTGCTCCATGCTGTGTGTGAGATGTTAAATCAATGCTCCTATTGTAAGTGACTCTTCATATAATGCGCAGAAGTGTCGGTCGGAGCCCATTTCGTGACAACACTAACATTATTTTGGTCATAGGGAAGCATGGTACAGCATAGGGAAAGCTCTGTAAAGCACAGAGAGGTTGGTAAAGCATAGGGAAGCATTGTAAAGCACAGAGAGGTGTGGTAAAGCATAGGGAAGCATTGTAAAGCACAGAGAGGTCTGGTAACGCATAGGGAAGCCTTGTAAAGCACAGAGAGGTCTGGTAAAGCACAGGGAAGCATTGTAAAGCACAGAGAGGTCTGGTAAAGCATAGGGAAGCATTGTAAAGCACAGAGAGGTCTGGTAAAGCATAGGGAAGCATTGTAAAGCACAGAGAGGTCTGGTAAAGCACAGGGAAGCATGGTAAAGCACAGAGAGGTCTGGTAAAGCATAGGGAAGCATTGTAAAGCACAGAGAGGTCTGGTAAAGCATAGGGAAGCATTGTAAAGCACAGAGAGGTCTGGTGAAGCACAGGGAAGCATTGTAAAGCACAGAGAGGTCTGGTAAAGCATAGGGAAGCATTGTAAAGCACAGAGAGGTCTGGTAAAGCACAGGGAAGCATTGTAAAGCACAGAGAGGTCTGGTAAAGCATAGGGAAGCATTGTAAAACACAGAGAGGTCTGGTAAAGCACAGGGAACGCATTGTAAAGCACAGAGAGGTCTGGTAACGCATAGGGAGGCATTGTAAAGCACAGAGAGGTCTGGTAAAGCATAGGGAAGCATTGTAAAGCACAGAGAGGTCTGGTAAAGCATAGGGAAACGCATTTTAAAGCACAGAGAGGTTGTAAAGCACAGCATTGTAAAAACAGAGAGGTCTGGTAAAGCACAGGAAAGCATTGTAAAGCACAGAGAGGTCTGGTAAAGCATAGGGGAGCATTGTAAAGCACAGAGGTCTGGTAAAGAACAGGGAGGCATTGTAAAGCACAGAGAGGTCTGGTTAAGCATAAGGAAGCATTGTAAAGCAAAGAGAGGTAAAGCATAGGGAAGCATTGTAAAGAAAAAGCACAGAGAGGTCTGGTAAAGCACAGGGAAGCAATGTAAAGCACAGAGAGGTCTGGTAAAGCATGGGGAAGCATTGTAAAGCACAGAGAGGTCTGGTAAAGCATTAAAAAAAAAAAAACGTGATATACTAATCCCTTATAAAAGTGCGTGATAGATTTTGTAGGATATTAAACAGGGGAGAGATGCTGAATGTAAATTGGCCTATGGTGGTTTTCATTATCTCTGCTGCCCCCTCTGGTGGTTGTGAAGCGGTACTGCAGCCTGGATGTGTCTTCTGAGCGCCTCAGCAGAACAGAGAGAGATTTATATGCTTGCTATTGAAACTCAGTCAGCGATGGAGAGGGAGAGGGAGGAGGGGAGAGAGATTAATGTACTTGCTGTTGAAACTGAGTCAGAGAGAGAGAGAGTGAGGGAAGAGGGGAGAGAGATTAATGTACTTGCAAACGAGACTCTGAGTCACTCTGACTGTCTCCTCTCTCAGGAGTTCCTGTATGAGATTGCTCACGAGGATCTCGCTAAGAAGACTCTGGACATCTCAGTGTGGGACTATGACCTGGGCATGAGCAATGACTTTATCGGTCAGTGATTCGCTGCTTATAACAATCACATCACTGTCTCCCTGCTTGCCCTGTGGTCTCTCTGACTCCTGCGCTGTCTCCCTGCTTGCCCTGTGGTCTCTCTGACTCCTGCACTGTGTCTCTGCTTGCCTGTGGTCTCTCTGACTCCTGCACTGTGTCTCTGCTTGCCTGTGGTCTCTCTGACTCCTGCACTGTGTCTCTGCTTGCCTGTGGTCTCTCTGACTCCTGCACTGTGTCTCTGCTTGCCTGTGGTCTCTCTGACTCCTGCACTGTGTCTCTGCTTGCCTGTGGTCTCTCTGACTCCTGCACTGTGTCTCTGCTTGCCTGTGGTCTCTCTGACTCCTGCACTGTGTCTCTGCTTGCCTGTGGTCTCTCTGACTCCTGCACTGTGTCTCTGCTTGCCTGTGGTCTCTCTGACTCCTGCACTGTCTCTCTGCTTGCCTGTGGTCTCTCTGACTCCTGCACTGTGTCTCTGCTTGCCTGTGGTCTCTCTGCTTGCCTGTGGTCTCTCTGACTCCTGCACTGTGTCTCTGCTTGCCTGTGGTCTCTCTGCTTGCCTGTGGTCTCTCTGACTCCTGCACTGTGTCTCTGCTTGCCTGTGGTCTCTCTGACTCCTGCACTGTCTCTCTGCTTGCCTGTGGTCTCTCTGACTCCTGCACTGTGTCTCTGCTTGCCTGTGGTCTCTCTGCTTGCCTGTGGTCTCTCTGACTCCTGCACTGTGTCTCTGCTTGCCTGTGGTCTCTCTGCTTGCCCTGTGGTCTCTCTGACTCCTGCGCTGTCTCTCCGATGGGCTGCAGGCGGGGTGGAGCTGGGGATCCGATCCAAGGGGGAGCGCCTGAGACACTGGTTCGAGTGTCTGAAGAACAAGGACAAGCGCGTGGAGGCCTGGCACACGCTGATCAACCACGACCCTGAGCTGAGCGACTGATCAATACACTCAGTCAATCAATCAATCCATCAATACCTGAACCATCGAACCGATCCATCATAACAAACAGCGTCCTGAGAGTACAGCATCGCGATCAATACCCAATACTGCGATCAACACCCAAGACTGTGATCAATACCCAATTCTGCGATCAACACCCAATACTGTGATCAATACCCAATTCTGCGTGGTTGAAGCAACACTTCCTTAATAACAGTGATCAATCACTGAACCAATACTGTGATCAGTAGCCAATACTGAAATGAATGATCAATAGCTGAACCAAGACTGCGATCAATAGAGGAGCCTCAATGAAGCCGAAGCACAGAGGCATCAGGAAAAAAAACTAGACTTCCCCTTTAAGAGCCGGAGCTGAGAGAGGTGCGGAGAGAAAGGACTTGCCCTTTAAGACACAGAGGCAGACTTCACAGCAACACCACGGCAAAACCAGCCTTCCCTTTAACACCTCGGCAAAACCAGCCTTCCCTTTAACACCTCGGCAAAACCAGCCTTCCCTTTAACACAGCGCTTCCACAGCAACACCGCGGCAAAACCAGCCTTCCCTTTAACACAGCGGCAAAACCAGCCTTCCCTTTAACACAGCAGCAAAACCAGCCTTTCCTTTAACACAGCGCTTCCACAGCAACACCGCGGCAAAACCAGCCTTCCCTTTAACACAGCGCTTCCACAGCAACACCGCGGCAAAACCAGCCTTCCCTTTAACACAGACGAACTTGGAGAAAAAAGATCTGCTCAACAAAATTGCTTTAAATGTGTCTGTCTGTGTGTGTGTGTGTCTCTCTCTTTCTCTCTCTGACTGCCTCTGTCTGTCTTTCTCAGTCTGTCTGTGTGTGTCTCTGTCTCTGTCTGTTTTTCTCTCTGTGTCTCTCTCTCTCTGTCTCTCTCTCTCTCTCCCTCTCTCTCTCTGTCTCTCTCTGTGTCTGACAGAGAGTACAGAACAGAGGAGAGTTCGTCACGGCAGTGCATCATTTAAAAGTTCTGTCGCTTATAATTTTCGCCACGTCGACGTGCTGCATTTTTGTGTCACAGTGACTAGCGCCTCTCTCTGAGACTAACTGGCCCTACTAGAGTGTGTGTGTGTGTGTGTGTGTGTGTGTGTGTGTGTCAGAGGAGTCATCAGATGTGACGTCTCGACATGTGTGTGTGTGTCTCCACTGCAGAGCTGTGTGTGTGTGTCTCCACTGCAGAGCTGTGTGTGTGTGTCTCCACTGCAGAGCTGTGTGTGTGTGTCTCCACTGCAGGGTATATTGATGGGCTGGGTATTGATTTTGATGCGCTCCCCAGCCCCTGAGGGGTGATTGATCTGCTTGATCTGAGATTGATTCATGTCATCAGTCTGGGCAACAGTCTTTCACTGTGTGTGTGTGTGCGTGTGTGCGTGTGTGTGTGAGTGTAGTGAGTGTGTGTGTGTGTGAGTGTGTCTCAGTGCATATAATAATAATAATAATAATAATAATAATAATAATAATAATAATAATAAGGTTTCCTGTATACTTTTATGAAAATTTTATTTTGGCGAATAAATGGTTTCTCAGAATGGCGGAAGGACGTGACGCAGCCCTGACCACGCCCCCTGCAAACCCTCTATGGATTAGAACGAGACCAGAAGGCGCGCTTTATTCAAACGGGGTGTCGCGTGGCTGACAGAACATAACGGCTTTTTAAAATTTATTTTATTTATTTTATTTTAATTTTTTTTTTTTTTTTTAATGTTTTTGTTCTCTGAAGTTGAGCCTGCTACGAAACCTTTGCTTTGGAATTTATGTAATTTTAATATTTATATATTTTATTAATTTTGCGATTACAAAAACGCTTTTTGTTTTTTGAAAAAATTTTTCTAAAAAGATATTTATAATAAAAATACAAATTATTTTCACTTAAGAGATTTTTTAATTTTTTTTTTTTTTTTTTTTTTTTAAACACCATGAGAATGTATATATATATAAATAAAAATTTGTAGTTTTCTCTTTCTCTGTGAGACTCCGAAACGATTTCTGGTTGTCATTTTCGTCCATTATGTTATATATATTAATAAATTTATTAAATAATTTATTTATTTCCTTACTGAATGACACCAAAAGCAAGCAACCTAAATATTTATTTATAAAAAAAAAAAAAAGTGTGTGTGTCACATATAGAGTATCTATATAATATTATATATTTTTTTTTATAAATAAATTTTTATTTGCTTGCTTTTGGTGTCAATTCCTTTATACTATATAAATTAATTAATTATCTTAAGAAAACGTCAGTATTCGGGTCATGTCTTCTTTTTAATTTCTATTAAATTATTACTATATCATAAAAATATAGTAAATAAAAATATCTCACGTTATATAGAGTAAACAATATATCCCTTGAACCTCAGTAATATATATATATATATATATATTTACCATATAGATTATTTACAATAAGAAACAAGCGTAAAACAAAAATATAAGAATCTGCATTTTCTAAAAATAAAAGTGAGCGAGCGGAGAAATTCTCACCTCGGTTACTGTAACTAATGCACCCACAGTGTGTGATGAGACTCCAGTGCACACACGCGTGTGTGTGTCTGTGTCCGTGTCACAGTGTGTGTGTGTGTGTGTGTGAGGCTGGCAGCAGATTTGAAATCTCCTGGCAAGGTTTCTCTTCAGTTTTTCCTGAAGTTCACAGAGGCGTACTCCGTCCCTCCCCCTGGGGGCTCCCCTTCTCCTCCGGGCTCCTCCTTCTTCTTCTTCAGGTTTGCCTTGTCCAGGCTGGCGTATGTGAGGTCATTCCTGGCCTTCGCCCCTTTGATCTCGGCGTACGCACAGACCTCCGACTCTGCCACCATCATCGAATGCCGACTGGACTTCTTCTGCAAATCCAGGCTGGCGTACGTCAGCTCCTGCATTGACAGGGAGAGAAACGCGGCTCAGTGTGATCCCTGCTCAGTGTGATCCCTGCTCAGTGTGATCTCTGCTAGTGTGATCCCTGCTAGTGTCCAGTGAAAGCTGCTGAATAATGTTCCCTTGTTATCATATTGAATTGCACCCCCTCTATATAGAATGAACTCCCTCAGCTTCATAGAGTCCAGTGAAAGCTGCTGAATAATGTTCCCTTGTTAACATATTGAATTGCACCCCCTCTATATAGAATGAACTCCCTCAGCTTCATAGAGTCCAGTGAAAGCTGCTGAATAATGTTCCCTTGTTATCATATTGAATTGCACCCCCTCTATATAGAATGAACTCCCTCAGCTTCATAGAGTCCAGTGAAAGCTGCTGAATAATGTTCCCTTGTTATCATATTGAATTGCACCCCCTCTATATAGAATGAACTCCCTCAGCTTCATAGAGTCCAGTGAAAGCTGCTGAATAATGTTCCCTTGTTAACATATTGAAATCACACACCCAGCGCTTGTAGTTTTTCCAGATACTGAACAAAAAACTGACACAATTGAAAAATGTGACATTTTGAAATCTAACATGAAATATTACTGGACATATTTTAAATTATGTCTCAATCCTAAATCCTAGGTGATGCTAAAGTTTTGTCCAGAGCTATAGACTGGACCAGTGATGCACAGAGTGATTAAACAAACAGGCTTTATTTCCCTGAGCAAGTCACTGAACCTCCTTGTGCTCCGTCCTTCGGACGAGACGCCAAACTAACGAGGTCCTATTGGAAGAGACTCTGCAGCAGCCCCTGCCTCACTGTGTGTGTGTGAGAGACCCTGAGCGAGTCACTGAACCTCCTTGTGCTCCGTCCTTCGGACGAGACGCCAAACAAACGAGGTCCTATTGGAAGAGACTCTGCAGCAGCCCCTGCCTCACTGTGTGTGTGTGAGAGACCCTGAGCGAGTCACTGAACCTCCTTGTGCTCCGTCCTTCGGACGAGACGCCAAACAAACGAGGTCCTATTGGAAGAGACTCTGCAGCAGCCCCTGACTCACTGTGTGTGTGTGAGAGACCCTGAGCGAGTCACTGAACCTCCTTGTGCTGCGTCCTTCGGATGAGACGCCAAACAAACGAGGTCCTATTGGAAGAGACTCTGCAGCAGCATCAGTAGTTGTTGATGATGCAGAGTTCACCCCCCTAGTCTCTGGAAGTCACGTTGAATAAAAGCGTCTGCTGAATGACTAATAATAATAATAACAGTGAATGCAGAAGGGAGGATGTGAGGGAGGGAAGGAGGAATAAAGATGCTAAGAGTTTGACAGACTGTGCAAGTGTGTGTTACACAACTAACCACTGGCAGAATTTACCGTTACAAAAAAGATTACAAAAAAAAATACTAAAACTGACAGTTTGGAAGCTTCCTCTTACATGCCAGTTTCCCTGATGCAGCAGCGTGTATATTTATCACAAGATTTCTCATTTGTATTCTAGATATGCAGTGGCGTGCATCTGTATCAGAGCACCGATATCCTTGAACCATGAAAACACCTCCGGCTGTGATAATTTCATTCCCCCTGCTCAGTAATCAGTAGGCGATCCTAGTGACCGTGTGTGAAAATGTACGACCGCTTTGCGCTTTAATCAGGAGTCTTAGACTGTGCGTTTGAGCGTGTGTGGCTCTGTGTTGCTTTTCCCTCGATTTCGCACGCGTTGCAAATCGAGACTGCTGAAGCAGCGAGGTCTGTTCTGATGAATTTGCACGGCTGTTTGTGGCATATCTGTGTTTATTAGTGGTGTCAGGCTTCCCGTTGCGCTGAATATTGTTATTATTATTCTTCTTATTGTTTGGCTGAGCTGCACTTACCTTTTCATGTGTTTCATTGCTCAACACTGGAGGCCTGGAGAGAGAGAGAGAGAGAGAGAGAGAGAGAAACACACACACACACAGTTCCTCCACCACACACACACACACACACACACACACACACACATCTCCCCTGTGTGTTCACTCTGTGTGTGTCTACACTGGTGTGTGAGGTGTGTTGTGTGTACTGTGTGTCACTGTTTGTTCTGTGTGCACTGTGTACTTTGTGTGTCACTGTGTATGTGTGTGTTTCCTGTGTATCACACTGTGTGTGTCACTGAAGTGACACACACACTCTGATACACACACACACACACACACAGCTTCTCTCCAAAACAAAGTACTTTATAAAGTCCAGTTCACAACAGAAAGTGTTTTAAATTTACACACACCTCACGATCTCAGCCTTTTTCTTCCCTAAACAGAAAGAAACGAAGCACAACGTTAGACTCGCTCTTGAGACATGCACTTCATTTTGTTGTATCTATCTGTGCGTATTTGTCTATTTCACTCTGTACCCATAGGGAGACTAATACAAAGAAATATAAACGCAGATCTATCAAACAGGCACAGTTAATTGTAATTAAAATTACATTGCAACTGTAACAGGTTCACCTCAAAAGGCGGTTTTAAACGCGGGGAGGCAATGATAAGGGAATCTGGGAAGGCATTTCAAACCCCAAGCCCCTGCCAAAGAAAAAATAACTGAAGGACAAAAGGTACCGCTGGTCAGACCTCTCAGCCCAGGTGCAAGCACAGCCTGAGGCAGGCACAGTGAATGCAGAGCCTTGTGGAAATTTATAATTACACCACAGTCACCCTGGCCCCCTTGCCTCCCGGAAACCACACCAGCTGTGCTCCAGCGAGACTTGATTATGAAATCGCAGACAGACTCGCTTTCCTCTTCAAGTCAAAGTTTTATTGATACAGTGTCAGCGCCCTTCATAAATCTCAAAAGCGATTCGCAGGACAAAAAATATTCATAAAAACAAGCAAAGATGAAAAATAAAAAAAATTATATTGTAAACCCCAGTAACTAAATTAAATATGTATATAATGCAGATAAAATACAAACAGATAGAACAATAAAATGTAGAACAGCTCTATACCTGCATATACATATTGTAAAAACGCCAGCTCAAACAAATATTAGTCTGGTTTTAAAAAGTCTCAGCTTCCCTTCCTCGCCATTTCAGTGGTCTGTGGTTACGATCCGGGACACAGGGGGCAAGCAGGTCTCCCAAAATAGGCTGGTGCCAAGTTATTTAGCTCCTGGAGAGTATTTTAAAATCAACTCTAAAACTCTTACCTGCGCGGAATCGACAGTAGAGTCCAACAGCAAGCAGAAGCGCGATGAGAACGACGAGAGTGACGGCTGCGGGAATCGCAATCCCAGAGACAGTGCCACGGTCTGAAAAACAACTCAGATATCTAGAGGCTGACCTCCCAGTGCTTTACCAGTGAGCATCACCCACAGTGAAACGGATCAAATACTGCGTCTCAGGGCTGGGACCCAGACTCCCGTTCCACAGCAGTGTGATCCGTTCCTGGTTTCGCTAGGAATTTAATAATAAGACACAGCGACAGACTGTCAAAAACAACTCGAAATATCTAGTGGCAGACCTCCCAGTGCTTTCCCAGTGCTGTATATCATCATGAACATCACAGTGGAGTGAATCAGGCCACATACTGCCAGTACTATCACAGTATAACAGAGTGTATTACAAACTGCAGCAGCTAGACTGACACAGGGCTGGGACCCAGACTCCCGTTCCACAGCAGTGTGATCCGTTCCTGGTTTCACTAGGAGTTTAATAATAAGACACACCTGAGCTTGTTGCCTAGAAACACTGTGGGCTGATCAAGCTGGTAGTGAAACCTGGACTGGGTGACACTGCTGTGCAAATCGTATTCCCAGCCCTGTGTTAGTGTAGCTGCTGTTGTTTGTAATGCAAAGCACTGTGATAGTGAATGGTGGTAATATGCAGCGTGTTGCTGACCATATAGCTCCGTCTTCAGCTCCAGTTTTGGCTTTTCAACTCGCAACTGCAATGCATTCTGGTCCGTTTTACCTGCCTCAGGTACTGTTTTTTTTTCCTTTAGGAGAAGCAGGACTACTCTTCCCACGATGCACTGGGTTGAAAAGGCTGGACTGTCCCGCCAAACACAGACCCATAGGGTCACCTAAACTTCACATTCAATATTATGGAGAGACACACAGTGGACACGCACACACACACGCATGCACACGCAGTTAGAATTCTTAAATATATATATATATTTTTCTGTTTTGTTTTGTTTTTAGTGGAACCAAACAACAAATATGATAGGCCCAAAGCCTGGCTTGCTGAGATGCAGGACTACAAGTACCAGAATGCAGTGTGAGCTTTGAAACAAACATACAAAAAAAAAAGCCTTGTTTTCTTTAAAGAAGTGCAGGACTACAAGTACCAGAATACAGTGCAGTGTTTGTGTTCCTGTGTGCGTGTCGGTGTGTTCGGAGGGGTTACAGTGGTTCTCCCTGCCTCTCTCTTCTCACCTGGATCGGGTTTGAGATCAGTCATTACCAGTGTGTGTTCTCTCTGAACGGTCTCTAGCAGTCCTTCTATCTGAACCCTGCAGCTCACTGTGGCTGCACTGAGCTCCTGAGTGACAGTGACATTCAGCACACTGTCCCTACTGAAGGTCCCGTCCTCATTCTCCGCATTCTCTCCCCTCTCTGCAGCAAGCTCCTCAGCGCCGCCCTGCTGGACCCAGGACACATTGACCCTCCCCGGGTAGAAGCCACGCGCACGGCAGGTGAGGGAGACGGACTCGTTCACTTTCACTCTCTCTGGCTTCGCTTCGATGGAGACGTCAGGTTTAACTGGAGCAACGAGACAAACACAGAGCAGGAAGCTGTGGTGAGTGTGCTGCGTGTTTCTAAAGGAGCAGGGCTGGGATTTAGATATAGAGGGTATGGAATTCAATATGTTAACAAGGGAACATTATTCAGCAGCTTTCACTGGACTCTATGAAGCTGAGGGAGTTCATTCTATATAGAGGGGGTGCAATTCAATATGTTAACAAGGGAACATTATTCAGCAGCTTTCACTGGACTCTATGAAGCTGAGGGAGTTCATTCTATATAGAGGGGGTGCAATTCAATATGTTAACAAGGGAACATTATTCAGCAGCTTTCACTGGACTCTATGAAGCTGAGGGAGTTCATTCTATATAGAGGGGGTGCAATTCAATATGTTAACAAGGGAACATTATTCAGCAGCTTTCACTGGACTCTATGAAGCTGAGGGAGTTCATTCTATATAGAGGGGGTGCAATTCAATATGTTAACAAGGGAACATTATTCAGCAGCTTTCACTGGACTCTATGAAGCTGAGGGAGTTCATTCTATATAGAGGGGGTGCGATTCAATATGTTAACAAGGGAACATTATTCAGCAGCTTTCACTGGACTCTATGAAGCTGAGGGAGTTCATTCTATATAGAGGGGGTGCAATTCAATATGATAACAAGGGAACATTATTCAGCAGCTTTCACTGGACTCTATGAAGCTGAGGGAGTTCATTCTATATAGAGGGGGTGCAATTCAATATGTTAACAAGGGAACATTATTCAGCAGCTTTCACTGGACTCTATGAAGCTGAGGGAGTTCATTCTATATAGAGGGGGTGCAATTCAATATGTTAACAAGGGAACATTATTCAGCAGCTTTCACTGGACTCTATGAAGCTGAGGGAGTTCATTCTATATAGAGGGGGTGCAATTCAATATGTTAACAAGGGAACATTATTCAGCAGCTTTCACTGGACTCTATGAAGCTGAGGGAGTTCATTCTATATAGAGGGGGTGCAATTCAATATGTTAACAAGGGAACATTATTCAGCAGCTTTCACTGGACTCTATGAAGCTGAGGGAGTTCACTCTATAGGGTGATGATGCTAAACTTTGGGCTGTACAATTGTTAGAGACACACACAGTGCAGAAAGATTACATATGGGATGTTTTACTGTGCTTAAATTTGTTTTTGTTTTTTGGTGAGAGGAACCTAGATGAATCCCACACATGAACCTTGAGCTGAGAGAAAAGGGGCTTTCTAAAGGACTGGGAGCCAGTCACGCGGTTTCAAAACAGGGAATGAATAAACATTTACTCATTGCTGGCACTCTGACTTCTCAGAGTTACACAATAGTTGCATTATTCTGGCAGAAATATCTTAATGTTAGCTTCATATACCTGAAGATCACAACTCAATCCTCAAATCCACAAATCAATTGCATTGCACTCGTGCAAGGCTTGGAATCAGACTCCCGCTGCACAGCAGTGTGATCCGGTCCTGGTTTTACTAGGAGTTTAATAATAAGACACACCTGAGCTTGTTGCCTAGACACACTGTGGGCTGATCAAGCTGGTAGTAAAATCTGGACTGGATCACGCTGCTGTGCAACAGGAGTCTGATTACCAGCCCTGCAATGTAATTCCAGTCCAGTCCAGTGATATTAAACTGCAGTTACAATGTAATTCCAGTCCAGTCTAGTGATATTAAACTGCAGTTACAATGTAATTCCAGTCCAGTCCAGTGATATTAAACTGCAGTTACAATGTAATTCCAGTCCAGTCCAGTGATATTAAACTGCAGTTACAATGTAATTCCAGTCCAGTCCAGTGATATTAAACTGCAGTTACAATGTAATTCCAGTCCAGTCCAGTGATATTAAACTGCAGTTACAATGTAATTCCAGTCCAGTCTAGTGATATTAAACTGCAGTTACAATGTAATTCCAGCCCAGTCCAGTGATATTAAACTGCAGTTACAATGTAATTCCAGCCCAGTCCAGTGATATTAAACTGCAGTTACAATGTAATTCCAGTCCAGTCCAGTGATATTAAACTGCAGTTACAATGTAATTCCAGTCCAGTGATATTAAACTGCAGTTACAATGTAATTCCAGTCCAGTCCAGTGATATTAAACTGCAGTTACAATGTAATTCCAGTCCAGTCCAGTGATATTAAACTGCAGTTACAATGTAATTCCAGTCCAGTCCAGTGATATTAAACTGCAGTTACAATGTAATTCCAGTCCAGTCTAGTGATATTAAACTGCAGTTACAATGTAATTCCAGTCCAGTCCAGTGATATTAAACTGCAGTTACAATGTAATTCCAGCCCAGTCCAGTGATATTAAACTGCAGTTACAATGTAATTCCAGTCCAGTCCAGTGATATTAAACTGCAGTTACAATGTAATTCCAGTCCAGTGATATTAAACTGCAGTTACAATGTAATTCCAGCCCAGTCCAGTGATATTAAACTGCAGTTACAATGTAATTCCAGCCCAGTCCAGTGATATTAAACTGCAGTTACAATGTAATTCCAGTCCAGTCCAGTGATATTAAACTGCAGTTACAATGTAATTCCAGCCCAGTCCAGTGATATTAAACTGCAGTTACAATGTAATTCCAGCCCAGTCCAGTGATATTAAACTGCAGTTACAATGTAATTCCAGCCCAGTCCAGTGATATTAAACTGCAGTTACAATGTAATTCCAGTCCAGTCCAGTGATATTAAACTGCAGTTACAATGTAATTCCAGTCCAGTCCAGTGATATTAAACTGCAGTTACAATGTAATTCCAGCCCAGTCCAGTGATATTAAACTGCAGTTACAATGTAATTCCAGTCCAGTCCAGTGATATTAAACTGCAGTTACAATGTAATTCCAGTCCAGTCCAGTGATATTAAACTGCAGTTACAATGTAATTCCAGTCCAGTCCAGTGATATTAAACTGCAGTTACAATGTAATTCCAGCCCAGTCCAGTGATATTAAACTGCAGTTACAATGTAATTCCAGTCCAGTCTAGTGATATTAAACTGCAGTTACAATGTAATTCCAGTCCAGTCCAGTGATATTAAACTGCAGTTACAATGTAATTCCAGCCCAGTCCAGTGATATTAAACTGCAGTTACAATGTAATTCCAGCCCAGTCCAGTGATATTAAACTGCAGTTACAATGTAATTCCAGCCCAGTCCAGTGATATTAAACTGCAGTTACAATGTAATTCCAGTCCAGTCCAGTGATATTAAACTGCAGTTACAATGTAATTCCAGCCCAGTCCAGTGATATTAAACTGCAGTTACAATGTAATTCCAGCCCAGTCCAGTGATATTAAACTGCAGTTACAATGTAATTCCAGTCCAGTCCAGTGATATTAAACTGCAGTTACAATGTAATTCCAGTCCAGTCCAGTGATATTAAACTGCAGTTACAATGTAATTCCAGTCCAGTCTAGTGATATTAAACTGCAGTTACAATGTAATTCCAGCCCAGTCCAGTGATATTAAACTGCAGTTACAATGTAATTCCAGTCCAGTCCAGTGATATTAAACTGCAGTTACAATGTAATTCCAGTCCAGTCCAGTGATATTAAACTGCAGTTACAATGTAATTCCAGTCCAGTCCAGTGATATTAAACTGCAGTTACAATGTAATTCCAGCCCAGTCCAGTGATATTAAACTGCAGTTACAATGTAATTCCAGCCCAGTCCAGTGATATTAAACTGCAGTTACAATGTAATTCCAGCCCAGTCCAGTGATATTAAACTGCAGTTACAATGTAATTCCAGCCCAGTCCAGTGATATTAAACTGCAGTTACAATGTAATTCCAGTCCAGTCCAGTGATATTAAACTGCAGTTACAATGTAATTCCAGTCCAGTCCAGTGATATTAAACTGCAGTTACAATGTAATTCCAGCCCAGTCTAGTGATATTAAACTGCAGTTACAATGTAATTCCAGTCCAGTCCAGTGATATTAAACTGCAGTTACAATGTAATTCCAGTCCAGTCCAGTGATATTAAACTGCAGTTACAATGTAATTCCAGTCCAGTCTAGTGATATTAAACTGCAGTTACAATGTAATTCCAGTCCAGTCCAGTGATATTAAACTGCAGTTACAATGTAATTCCAGCCCAGTCCAGTGATATTAAACTGCAGTTACAATGTAATTCCAGTCCAGTCCAGTGATATTAAACTGCAGTTACAATGTAATTCCAGTCCAGTCCAGTGATATTAAACTGCAGTTACAATGTAATTCCAGCCCAGTCCAGTGATATTAAACTGCAGTTACAATGTAATTCCAGTCCAGTCCAGTGATATTAAACTGCAGTTACAATGTAATTCCAGTCCAGTCCAGTGATATTAAACTGCAGTTACAATGTAATTCCAGCCCAGTCCAGTGATATTAAACTGCAGTTACAATGTAATTCCAGTCCAGTCCAGTGATATTAAACTGCAGTTACAATGTAATTCCAGCCCAGTCCAGTGATATTAAACTGCAGTTACAATGTAATTCCAGCCCAGTCCAGTGATATTAAACTGCAGTTACAATGTAATTCCAGTCCAGTCCAGTGATATTAAACTGCAGTTACAATGTAATTCCAGTCCAGTCCAGTGATATTAAACTGCAGTTACAATGTAATTCCAGCCCAGTCCAGTGATATTAAACTGCAGTTACAATGTAATTCCAGTCCAGTCCAGTGATATTAAACTGCAGTTACAATGTAATTCCAGCCCAGTCTAGTGATATTAAACTGCAGTTACAATGTAATTCCAGTCCAGTCCAGTGATATTAAACTGCAGTTACAATGTAATTCCAGTCCAGTCCAGTGATATTAAACTGCAGTTACAATGTAATTCCAGTCCAGTCCAGTGATATTAAACTGCAGTTACAATGTAATTCCAGTCCAGTCTAGTGATATTAAACTGCAGTTACAATGTAATTCCAGCCCAGTCTAGTGATATTAAACTGCAGTTACAATGTAATTCCAGTCCAGTCCAGTGATATTAAACTGCAGTTACAATGTAATTCCAGTCCAGTCCAGTGATATTAAACTGCAGTTACAATGTAATTCCAGTCCAGTCCAGTGATATTAAACTGCAGTTACAATGTAATTCCAGTCCAGTCCAGTGATATTAAACTGCAGTTACAATGTAATTCCAGTCCAGTCCAGTGATATTAAACTGCAGTTACAATGTAATTCCAGTCCAGTCCAGTGATATTAAACTGCAGTTACAATGTAATTCCAGTCCAGTCTAGTGATATTAAACTGCAGTTACAATGTAATTCCAGTCCAGTCCAGTGATATTAAACTGCAGTTACAATGTAATTCCAGTCCAGTCCAGTGATATTAAACTGCAGTTACAATGTAATTCCAGTCCAGTCCAGTGATATTAAACTGCAGTTACAATGTAATTCCAGTCCAGTCTAGTGATATTAAACTGCAGTTACAATGTAATTCCAGTCCAGTCCAGTGATATTAAACTGCAGTTACAATGTAATTCCAGTCCAGTCTAGTGATATTAAACTGCAGTTACAATGTAATTCCAGTCCCAGTGATATTAAACTGCAGTTACAATGTAATTCCAGTCCAGTCCAGTGATATTAAACTGCAGTTACAATGTAATTCCAGTCCAGTCCAGTGATATTAAACTGCAGTTACAATGTAATTCCAGCCCAGTCCAGTGATATTAAACTGCAGTTACAATGTAATTCCAGCCCAGTCCAGTGATATTAAACTGCAGTTACAATGTAATTCCAGCCCAGTCTAGTGATATTAAACTGCAGTTACAATGTAATTCCAGCCCAGTCCAGTGATATTAAACTGCAGTTACAATGTAATTCCAGCCCAGTCCAGTGATATTAAACTGCAGTTACAATGTAATTCCAGCCCAGTCTAGTGATATATACACACACACACACACACACACACACACACACACACACACGTAAAACTGCTGCCATATTTCCCAAGCCAGTGTGTGTGAGTCACTGAAGCACACAACCATGCAGACAGGGCCTGACTCTTTTCAACCTGACTTCTTCACTTCATGTTCTGCTTTTTATCTCCCCAGTGTACACAGTGCTACCAATAAACTGCACAAACTGGGAACTAACAGCCCTGGGGATCTGAGATCCAGCTAATTCAATACAGTCTAGTCTAGAGAACTCACTGTGCTGTACTGGGGATCTGAGAGCCAGCTAATTCAATACAGTCTAGTCTAGAGAACAGCACTGTGCTGTACTGGGGATCTGAGAGCCAGCTAATTCAATACAGTCTAGTGTAGAGAACTCAGTGCTGTACTGGGGATCTGAGAGCCAGCTAATTCAATACAGTCTAGTCTAGTGTAACAGCACTGTGCTGTACTGGGGATCTGAGAGCCAGCTAATTCAATACAGTCTAGTCTAGTCTAACAGCACTGTGCTGTACTGGGGATCTGAGAGCCAGCTAATTCAATACAGTCTAGTCTAGTGTAACAGCACTGCGCTGTACTGGGGATCTGAGAGCCAGCTTATTCAATACAGTCTAGTCTAGTGTAACAGCACTGTGCTGTACTGGGGATCTGAGAGCCAGCTAATTCAATACAGTCTAGTCTAGTCTAACAGCACTGTGCTGTACTGGGGATCTGAGAGCCAGCTAATTCAATACAGTCTAGTCTAGAGAAGCTCTGTGCTGTACTGGGGATCTGAGAGCCAGCTAATTCAATACAGTCTAGTCTAGTGTAACAGCACTGTGCTGTACTGGGGATCTGAGAGCCAGCTAATTCAATACAGTCTAGTCTAGTGTAACAGCACTGTGCTGTACTGGGGATCTGAGAGCCAGCTAATTCAATACAGTCTAGTCTAGAGAACTCAGTGCTGTACTGGGGATCTGAGAGCCAGCTAATTCAATACAGTCTAGTCTAGAGAACTCAGTGCTGTACTGGGGATCTGAGAGCCAGCTAATTCAATACAGTCTAGTATAGAGAACTCAGTGCTGTACTGGGGATCTGAGAGCCAGCTAATTCAATACAGTCTAGTCTAGAGAACTCAGTGCTGTACTGGGGATCTGAGAGCCAGCTAATTCAATACAGTCTAGTCTAGTGTAACAGCACTGTGCTGTACTGGGGATCTGAGAGCCAGCTAATTCAATACAGTCTAGTCTAGAGAACAGCAGTGCTGTACTGGGGATCTGAGAGCCAGCTAATTCAATACAGTCTAGTCTGTAGTAACAGCACTGTGCTGTACTGGGGATCTGAGAGCCAGCTAATTCAATACAGTCTAGTCTAGTCTAACAGCACTGTGCTGTACTGGGGATCTGAGAGCCAGCTAATTCAATACAGTCTAGTCTAGTGTAACAGCACTGTGCTGTACTGGGGATCTGAGATCCAGCTAATTCAATACAGTCTAGTCTAGAGAACTCAGTGCTGTACTGGGGATCTGAGAGCAGCTAATTCAATACAGTCTAGTCTAGTGTAACAGCACTGTGCTGTACTGGGGATCTGAGAGCCAGCTAATTCAATACAGTCTAGTCTAGTCTAACAGCACTGTGCTGTACTGGGGATCTGAGAGCCAGCTAATTCAATACAGTCTAGTGTAGTGAGAAGTCAGTGCTGTACTGGGGATCTGAGAGTCAGCTAATTCAATACAGTCTAGTGTAACAGTACTGTAAAGATCAGTGCGGTCAACACTGAAAGTGACTTTATAGTAATCAGATTGGAGCAAACAAATAAAAATCAAGATTAAGAGGTTTTACTGCACAGCCAAGTTGAGGAGGAAGGTAACAAAACTCACCTTCAGCAAACCACACGTCTACCTCACCAAGAAAGAGAAAATAAGAGGGAAGAATTGAAGATGAGAAATCTGTAGCAAAAAAGCAAAATAAAAAAAACAGGCCCCCCCAGACTGACCCCCCCACCCCTGCCAGAAGCAGCAAGCAAGAAAACCAGTAAAGAAACCAATCACCAACACCACCGTTAAACTGGGACCAGCTCCCTCGTCCCAGTGGAGATCACAGTACAGCCACACTTAAAGCTGCAGTTCCCTGCTCCGCCTGTACAGTGTGAGGGGGCGCTGTCGCTCAATCAGAACAGCATATCCCTCAAATGTAAGGATGCAGCCCTAAATCATCTTATTAAGAACACTAATGTCAGACCTGGTCCCACACAGGACAGCAAAGGGTTAAGATTGTTTTAAATTCCTAAACAAAGCTGCAGATTTCAAGTTACTAATAAAACATTAGTTAACCTGAAAACTCTCCCGCTCTTAACAGCCAAAAACAAAATATTTAGTTGAGTGGTGCATGTGCCTCCGTGCCCCCCTCCCCCTCACCTTTGCCCTTCTTGCTGCCGAAGCAGCTGGCTCGCTGGGTCCCGTTGGTGTTCGAGGATTGGCCGAGAAGCGCGTTGTTCTCCTGGTAGCGCTCGTGTCCTGGGACCTCCTTGTGTACCTGATAGGACAGGTTTCGGAGCAGACACACGCAGTTCTCGACCAGCTGAGAGAGAATCGAACATTCATTCAGGCAGACAGTTCAAAACAAGCCGAGAAAGACAAAAGATCTCAAAAAAAGAAATAGGAAAATAAAATAAGTCCTACCTCCTCTCTCCACTCCCCCTCAGTCTTCCCTTCTCCACTCCCCCCTCTGTCCTTCCCTCCCCTCCCCCTCTACTCCTCCCCTCTCCCCCACCTTGTTGTCTACGTCCTGGCGGTTGATCTGTGACTGCACGATGTACATGAGCGCATCCACCAGCCCGCTGCACTCCCTCAGCTTCCTGCGCGCCTCGCTGCGCTCCGAACTCACATTCCTGAGAGCGAGAAAGAGAGAGCGCGGGGGAAAAGAGATCAAACACTATTCTAGCCACAAAGTCCTGGTTTCACTAGGCAGTCCTGCTTTCACTAGGAGTTTAATAATCAGACTCCCGCTGCACAGCAGTGTGATCCAGTCCTGCTTTCACTAGGAGTTTAATAATCAGACTCCCGCTGCACAGCAGTGTGATCCAGTCCTGCTTTCACTAGGAGTTTAATAATCAGACTCCCGCTGCACAGCGCTGTGATCCAGTCCTGCTTTCACTAGGAGTTTAATAATCAGACTCCCGCTGCACAGCAGTGTGATCCAGTCCTGCTTTCACTAGGAGTTTAATAATCAGACTCCCGCTGCACAGCAGTGTGATCCAGTCCTGCTTTCACTAGGAGTTTAATAATCAGACTCCCGCTGCACAGCGGTGTGATCCAGTGTATTTAATGCACTATTTCATGTATTATGCTGCTATCCTGTATTCTGCTCTTTCCACTGTATTTAATGCACTATTTCATGTATTGTGCTGCTATCCTGTATTCTGCTCTTTCCACTGTATTTAATGCACTATTTCATGTATTATGCTGCTATCCTGTATTCTGCTCTTTCCACTGTATTTAATGCACTATTTCATGTATTATGCTGCTATCCTGTATTCTGCTCTTTCCACTGTATTTAATGCACTATTTCATGTATTCTGCTGCTATCCTGTATTCTGCTCTTTCCACTGTATTTAATGCACTATTTCATGTATTCTGCTGCTATCCTGTATTCTGCTCTTTCCACTGTATTTAATGCACTATTTCATGTATTCTGCTGCTATCCTGTATTCTGCTCTTTCCACTGTATTTAATGCACTATGCATTGTGTGTTTTTACTGTATATCCTGTATGATGCATTTCTCTCTGTATTTGAAGTATTATGGGTTTTCTTGTTGTCGCTGCATCTTGTAAAGCGCTTTGTGATGGTGCTCCACTATGAAAGGCGCTATATAAAATAAAGATTGATGAAAGATAGATCCTAACTCCAGAGGGAGGCTGATCAGCGCCCGGCAGGCAGGACTCTCCAGACAAGCTCCTCAAAAGCCAGGTTTTAAAATATTTAAATAAGAACCTCTAGGATTGGAGGAGCGCCAGAACTCAGAACCACTCCAGCAAAAACAAACACACAAGACGGGGAGGAGAGAACGGATTTGAAAATCATTTGTTAGGTCACTGGCAAGCAAAATAAATTCCATTATCATAAAATAATAAAAGGAAGTGGATACAGACCTGTGGCCCCCGATTGGCTGGCAGACTGGGGAGTGGAGCAGGAAGTTAGGGGGGGAGGGGAGGGAGGAAGCGTCTAGTTGCAAAGGCTCATGGGAGAAGCAGCCCAAAAGAGAACCACCAGCTTCAGAACGAGGGAGGAAAGGAAGGAGTGCAGAAGCTGCAGAAATAAGACAGAATAAATCACTCTAAATACCAAGAAAGAGGTGCAATTAAATCATTGATTCGTTAGAAAAAAAAAAAAAAGGATGTGTCAGTGGAAACATTTTTCGTGGAAATTGACAATTTCAACAACATTTTTTTTTTTGTTTGGCGTCTCGTCCGAAGGAGGGAAGGAGTCCACCAGTCAACCGAGCGAGTCCCGCAGGTGTAGTGTGTGTGTGTGTGTCACACATCCCCCCGACTAAGGGGCGACTGGGGATTTGGACCTCCTGTTAGACATCCTCCCCCCCCCCCCCCCCCCCCCCCCCATTTACTTGCGTTCTCAAATTTCATTATGACGTCACTTCTGGGTGGATACCAGGTTTTCAAATCACAAATCTACAAAAATTTTTACAAACTTCACTTCTCTCTCTCTCTTATCTATCTATTATCTATATTATATATCTATATCCATTATCTATCTATATCATATCTGTCTATATCTATTATACATCTCTCTATCTATATCTTATTTATCTATCTCGATCATATAGATATCTATTGCTGTGGTAACTGTGAAAGGCTGCCAGCGATGCGCAGTGTGAGGAAAGCGTAGGACTGTGTGAATCGCAGCTTCTGGTGTTACTGGGAATCACACCCACGTCAGTGTGGGACCAGGGGCTTGCTAATCACTGCGCAGACCGAGCGACGGCATGGCTTACCAGACAGGCTGAGAATCACACCACGAGGAGAAAGAGCCACAGAAAACTCGGAATTTTAAAAACTTTGCAAGCCAGACGTTTCCTATTGCCTGTCCTGTATTAGAAGACATCTAACTTGATTATTCACAGTGCAAGAATATAGAAACCTTTCAAGAGCCTCTCCGTGTAATCACAATGCAGTACACTGTGTTGCATGAAGAAAGCACCACAATTGATAGATTAAAAATCAGTCCAGCCCTGGCTAGGACTACAGCTCCCAGCATGCCTCTGCACCTGCAGCAAGGGACCCTGGGAGCTGTAGTTCTTGAACTACAATGAGATCAACTGTGGTCTTGAAAGAGAAAAGCTTTATCAGGAAGAAAACATCAAGATTTCACTGGGGGACCCCAGAACCGGGATGGGGTTTGGGAGGGAGCCCTCCTTCTAGATTGTAGACTCGTTAGATTTCTACAGACGTTTGCTAAAAGGATTTAGGATCACGAGGGTTGGGTTTCAGAATTTGGTTATTTGAGAACCAGCGAGTCTCGCCTCACACACGCTGGTTCTTGTCGCTTGATCTTGGTCACAAACTTGCCGCCGCCCTCAGTTTCAGTGATGCAATCCCAGTGCATCCTGTGACATCACCCCCGTGCAGGGAACTCGGAAAACCACGAGGAACAAACAGAAACCGCTAGCGCGCCACGTTCTCACACACTTCCCTGGAAAGTCATGACGTCGCCCTCCCTCCGACTTGCAACCGAGATTCCCACACTGCAGAGACACAGCGCACTCTGTCCTGACAAGCACAGAGGAGCCAGGAGATGAGAGGGTATGAAATCGGGGGGGGGGGGGGAATCAGTCTGACGGAGGGAGGCTGGCTCTAGTGGTTAGAGCTGAGGAGGGACTGGGAGGGAGGGAGGCTGTGTGGTGGAGTGGTTAGAGCTGTGTGTATATGACTCAGTGTGTGTGGAGCCTGTGTTTTGTGAGTGTGTATTAAGCACTGCACTGTAACTCAGCACGCAGGCAGATTATTTGCGTCCGGCTTTCTCAAGCTCACAGCATTTTGTTTCTCTGCTTCAGGATGTTGAGCAAATAGAAAGTTTACTCCCAGCTGTCAACACACTGCAAACTCCCTGCAAACTCCCTGCTAACTCCCTGCAAACTCACTGCAAACTCCCTGCAAACTCCCTGCAAACTCCCTGCAAACTCCCTGCAAACTCACTGCAAACTCACTGCAAACTCCCTGCAAACTCCCTGCTGCCTCCCTGCAAACTCCCTGCAAACTCCCTGCAAACTCACTGCAAACTCACTGCAAACACCCTGCAAACTCCCTGCAAACTCACTGCAAACACCCTGCAAACACACTGCAAACTCACTGCAAACACACTGCAACCTCCCTGCAAACACACTGCAAACACCCTGCAAACACACTGCAAACACACTGCAAACACACTGCAAACACCCTGCAAACTCCCTGCAAACTCCCTGCAAACTCACTGCAAACTCACTGCAAACTCCTTGCAAACTACCTGCAAACTCCCTGCAAACTCACTGCAAACTCCCTGCTAACTCCCTACAAACTCATTGCAAACTCCCTGCTAACTCCCTGCTAACTCCCTGCAAACTCACTGCAAACTCCCTGCAAACTCCCTGCAAACTCCCTGCAAACTCACTGCAAACTCCCTGCAAACTCACTGCAAACTCACTGCAAACTCACTGCAAACTCCCTGCAAACTCCCTGCAAACTCACTGCAAACTCCTTGCAAACTACCTGCAAACTCCCTGCAAACTCACTGCAATCTCACTGCAAACACCCTGCAAACTCGCTGCAAACACACTGCAACCTCCCTGCAAAACACTGCAAACACACTGCAAACACACTGCAAACACCCTGCAAACACACTGCAAACACACTGCAAACACACTGCAAACACACTGCAAACACACTGCAAACACCCTGCAAACACACTGCAAACACACTGCAAACACCCTGCAAACACACTGCAAACACACTGCAAACACCCTGCAAACACACTGCAAACACACTGCAAACACCCTGCAAACACACTGCAAACACACTGCAAACACCCTGCAAACACACTGCAAACACACTGCAAACACCCTGCAAACACACTGCAAACACACTGCAAACACCCTGCAAACACACTGCAAACACCCTGCAAACACACTGCAAACACACTGCAAACACACTGCAAACACACTGCAAACACCCTGCAAACACACTGCAAACACCCTGCAAACACACTGCAAACACACTGCAAACACCCTGCAAACACACTGCAAACACACTGCAAACACACTGCAAACACACTGCAAACACACTGCAAACACACTGCAAACACACTGCAAACACCCTGCAAACACCCTGCAAACACACCTGCAAACACACTGCAAACACACTGCAAACACACTGCAAACACCCTGCAAACACCCTGCAAACACACTGCAAACTCCCTGCAAACACCCTGCAAACACACTGCAAACACACTGCAAACACCCTGCAAACACACTGCAAACACCCTGCAAACACACTGCAAACACCCTGCAAACACACTGCAAACACACTGCAAACACACTGCAAACACCCTGCAAACACACTGCAAACACCCTGCAAACACCCTGCAAAAACTGCAAACACTGCAAACTCACTGCAAACACCCTGCAAACACACTGCAAACACACTGCAAACACACTGCAAACACACTGCAAACACACTGCAAACACCCTGCAAACACACTGCAAACACACTGCAAACCACACTGCAAACACCCTGCAAACACACTGCAAACACCCTGCAAACTCACTGCAAACTGCAAACTCACTGCAAACACCCTGCAAACACACTGCAAACACACTGCAAACACCCTGCAAACTCACTGCAAACACCCTGCAAACACACTGCAAACACACTGCAAACACCCTGCAAACACCCTGCAAACACACTGCAAACACCCTGCAAACACACTGCAAACACCCTGCAAACACACTGCAAACACCCTGCAAACTCACTGCAAACACCCTGCAAACTCACTGCAAACACCCTGCAAACACACTGCAAACACCCTGCAAACTCCCTGCAAACACACTGCAAACACCCTGCAAACACACTGCAACACACCCTGCAAACACACTGCAAACACACTGCAAACACCCTGCAAACACACTGCAAACACACTGCAAACACCCTGCAAACACACTGCAAACACACTGCAAACACCCTGCAAACACACTGCAAACACACTGCAAACACCCTGCAAACACCCTGCAAACACACTCCTGCAAAACTGCAAACACACTGCAAACACACTGCAAATTTTGGACAAACACTGGCAACTGTTTGTGTGCGACTGTTTTGTGGTGACGTTTTTACAACACCGTGGAGGGATGTTTGTGGGAAACACCTGCAAAACACAAACCTGGGCCAAACGTTTGTGTGCAACACACGTTGAGTGAAACCACTGCAAAACACACTGCAACACCACTGCAACACCCCTCAGAACACACTGACGTTTGTGTGACTCACACACACTGCAACACACGTTTGACAAACACACTGCAAACACATAACTGCAACCACCACCCTGCAAACAACAAACACACCGCACTGCACTGCACACACACTGCAAACACCCTGCAAACACACTGCAAACACACTGCAACCACACTGCAAACACCCTGCAAACACACTGCAAACACCCTGCAAACACACTGCAAACACACTGCAAACACCCTGCAAACACACTGCAAACACACTGCAAACACACTGCAAACACACTGCAAACACACTGCAAACACCCTGCAAACACACTGCAAACACACTGCAAACACCCTGCAAACACCCTGCAAACACACTGCAAACACCCTGCAAACACACTGCAAACACCCTGCAAACACCCTGCAAACACCCTGCAAACACCCTGCAACCACCCTGCAAACACACTGCAAACACACTGCAAACACCCTGCAACCTCCCTGCAAACACACTGCAAACACCCTGCAAACACACTGCAAACACACTGCAAACACCCTGCAAACACACTGCAAACACACTGCAAACACCCTGCAAACACACTGCAAACACACTGCAAACTGTCCAGATCTGTAGATCAAGTACATTCAGAATTGAAAAGCAGCGGGGCCTCAATGTTATTCTGAGGCAGCGTGGTCCGTAACGCATCAGTGATTCTGCAGGGTTAGGAGTGAGGGATACTAGAAGTGATCAGAGAGACACACTCACCTTCCACACTCAGCCTGCTCCCTGCGCCGCTAGCAATGAGGGTCCCATCAAGCACTGTGTATTTCTCACAGTAATACATTCCTGAGTCACTCAGGGTCAGATTCACAATTTGAATGGAGAGATCTGTGGGGTGTTTTGGATATACTCTGGACACGCGGGGGTCGTTTCTCTCGTTGGGCGGAGGGTATGCTGCAGAGTAGAGATACTGTCTGCTGCTGCCAGTGTCCCTGTACCATCTCACTGGTCCTGCAGGACCTACTCTTGACAGGGTGCAGAGTAAAGTGGCCTTACCCTCCACTGTGCCAGTCACAGGGTCTGGGTCCTGAGTTATAATGAGTGGAGGCAGCGCTGGAGAAGAGAGGAGAGGACAGTAACATGGGAGAGGAGCGAGTGGAGGAGAGGAGAGAAGACAGGGTGGAGAGGAGAAGAGATAGGGTGGAGAGGAGAGAAGAGAGGGTGGAGAGGAGAGTGGATGAGAGAGGAGAGGATAGAGAATAGGGAAGAGGAGAGAGGAGAGAGTGTAGGAGAGAGTCGAGAGGAAAGTTAGGGTTAGGGTTATCGTTAGGGGTTGTATTCAGAACAGCTCTTCTGTTTAATTCAGTCTATAGTGGAAATCTGAGACTCTAATCTCCTCTGTAAATGATTAACAGCACTGTAGAGACACTAGGAGCTGTGCTCACAATGCCTGCTGTAGATGTAAATGATTAACAGCACTGTAGAGACACTAGGAGCTGTGCTCACAATGCCTGCTGTAGATGTAAATGATTAACAGCACTGTAGAGACACTAGGAGCTGTGCTCACAATGCCTGCTGTAGATGTAAATGATTAACAGCACTGTAGAGACACTAGGAGCTGTGCTCACAATGCCTGCTGTAGATGTAAATGATTAACAGCACTGTAGAGACACTAGGAGCTGTGCTCACAATGCCTGCTGTAGATGTAAATGATTAACAGCACTGTAGAGACACTAGGAGCTGTGCTCACAATGCCTGCTGTAGATGTAAATGATTAACAGCACTGTAGAGACACTAGGAGCTGTGCTCACAATGCCTGCTGTAGATGTAAATGATTAACAGCACTGTAGAGACACTAGGAGCTGTGCTCACAATGCCTGCTGTAGATGTAAATGATTAACAGCACTGTAGAGACACTAGGAGCTGTGCTCACAATGCCTGCTGTAGATGTAAATGATTAACAGCACTGTAGAGACACTAGGAGCTGTGCTCACAATGCCTGCTGTAGATGCATTTGGATCAGAATCACCTGACATGTCTGTGTGCTACAGGAGCCACAGCAAAGATACTAGAAGTGATCAGAGAGACACACTCACCTTGAACACTCAGCCTGCTCCCTGCGCCGCTAGCAATGAGGGACCCATCAAACACTGTGTATTTATCACAGTAATACATTCCTGAGTCACGCGGGGTCAGCCTCACAATTCGAATGGAGAGATCTGTGGGGTGGTTTGGATGTACTTGAGACACGCGGGGGTCGTTTCTCTCATTGGATGGAGGGATTGTAGAGTAGAGATACTGTCTGCCGCTGCCAGTGTCCCTGTACCATCTCAGTGGTCCTGGAGGACCCCCTGTCACAGGACCTCTCCCCTGGGGACCACGTGTCTGTCACTGAGAGGTAGGTGCCAGTCACAGAGTCCCGGCCCTGGACTCAATATTATCCAACTCCTGTGGGGATCAGAGAGAAAGAGAGAGAGAGAGAGAGAGAGAGAGAGAGAGAGAGAGAGAGAGAGAGAGAGGAGAGAGAGAGAGAGAGAGAGAGAGAGAGAGAGGTGTTGAAATCTTACTGATAGGATCTCATCTGCTGTTATTGTGAAGAATGCATCCAGACAGGAACTCATGAGAGAGACACGTTCATATACAAATAATAATAATAATAATAATAATAATAATAATAATAATAATAATCTATATTTTTAATATAGCGCCTTCAGCAATACAAATTGTAGCGAAGCGTTGATCAGTTTTGCAAGTTAATGCGTTGAGTTAAATCAGGTTTGTTCGGGTCCGGTCCAGGAGAGAGGCAGGCTGTTCATGGTTGTGTTTCATCGTGATCTCTAAGCTACTGACTGGAACACATCACCTGCATAACTCGTCAAAATGAAACTGTCCCAAGTCTTAAGAAATCGATGATAGAAATCCTGCTGGACTGTGTCTCTCCAGAGACCTCCCCTGCCCGAGTCACTGCAAGCCAGTTTGGATCAAAGCGTCCGCTCAATAACTCATTAATAGTGCAGTTCAACAAATAATTAACAGTTCTATAAAGGAGGGCTGTGACATGATAGCTTTCTACATTAGCTACAAAAAAAAAAAAAAAAAAGATTTTGAAATGCTTTCATTCCTAAAGTTTAACCGCTTAGGAAACGAAACTTCCAGTTCTACTTTCTAAAGGTTATTTTGAAAGGGTGGTCTTGTCTGTCTTTCTAAAGCCCAGTTGAACACAAAGCCGCGTTTCTAGGAACAGCTGGTTCCAGGAGATCCCTCCCCCTCTCCCAATGTAGCCAATGGGCGCTTTTCACGGAGATCATTCTTAGAAGACCATTGGCTAAATTGGTCAGATTCTGCACAGAATCTGCGCAGAGTGATATATTCTTAGGCTCATGCGAACGCATTGTCTTTCTCACAGCGAGGCTTAACAAAAACTATAGGCTTGAACCAAGAGGTTCAAATCCCAGCTCAGCCCCTGACTCACTGTGTGTGTGTGAGAGACCCTGAGCGAGTCACTGAACCTCCTTGTGCTCCGTCCTTCGGACGAGACGCCAAACAAACGAGGTCCTATTGGAAGAGACTCTGCAGCAGCAGCATCAGTTGTTGATGATGCAGAGTCCCCCCCCCTGGTCTCTGCAAGTCTCTTTGAATAAAAGCAACTGCTAAATGACTAATTACTATAACTAATAATACTTATTAATAACCCAAACTCACCCGGACGAGACATCTGCACAAGTGTAAAGAGCAGAGCGAGGATCGGCCTCTTCATGCTGGCTAATTCCCTGACCACCGCTTCCACACACACAGAGAGAGCCTGGCAAGTGACCGGCGGGCAGTGAGGGGCTGAGATAGGATGAAGGGAGGGGTGCGTGTTTCAGTGCTTAAATAAACACCCCAAGAGAGATAACAGAAGGAAAAGTTCCTTCCTCTAAAAAAAAAAGAGAAGTTCATGTTGTTTTTTTCATGTTATCAGCAGTGTGTTGCTACAGTAGAAATTCAACTGGCCTTACTGAAGTCTGAAGAGAGAGAGAGAGAGAGAGAGAGAGATTTGAGGAACAGTTAGAAAAAAATGTTAGTTATTTTTTTTCTTGAGCGCTTTGTTTTAATTCAAGTGCCCTCGTTCCACCTGCTGTTGTTTGAATCTCTGTCAGGCAGCAGGGAGCGGCGATCTTTGAGAAGCGGAGAGGCTGGCAGGGGCTGGGACGCCTGCCCTCGTGGCTGTTGTGCAATGCCTCTGTGGTTTCGGAGGAGTCCGCCACTGTGAAAGCTGCAGTCACGACATGAGCACAAAGTGCTGCTTCTGTGAAAACCGAGGCCTAAACCCAGTCTTGAGCAACAGCTTTAAAACAATGAAAACTAAATGAGTTGGAGAGTATTTATTTTTATCTTTTATGCTTTACCAGACCTCTCTGTGCTTTACAATGCTTCCCTGTGCTTTACCAGACCTCTCTGTGCTTTACAATGCTTCCCTATGCTTTACCAGACCTCTCTGTGCTTTACAATGCTTCCCTGTGCTTTACCAGACCTCTCTGTGCTTTACAATGCTTCCCTATGCTTTACCAGACCTCTCTGTGCTTTACAATGCTTCCCTATGCTTTACCACACCTCTCTGTGCTTTACAATGCTTCCCTGTGCTTTACCAGACCTCTCTGTGCTTTACAATGCTTCCCTATGCTTTACCAGACCTCTCTGTGCTTTACAATGCTTCCCTATGCTTTACCAGACCTCTCTGTGCTTTACAATGCTTCCCTATGCTTTACCAGACCTCTCTGTGCTTTACAATGCTTCCCTATGCTTTACCACACCTCTCTGTGCTTTACAATGCTTCCCTATGCTTTACCAGACCTCTCTGTGCTTTACAATGCTTCCCTATGCTTTACCAGACCTCTCTGTGCTTTACAATGCTTCCCTGTGCTTTACCAGACCTCTCTGTGCTTTACAATGCTTCCCTATGCTTTACCAGACCTCTCTGTGCTTTACAATGCTTCCTTATGCTTTACCAGACCTCAGATTAAAAACATGTTTTTAATAAATAGGGCTGTTTTTGTGACTATGAACTCGCTGCGGGTTTAATTGAGAGTCCTTTGCTGCCCTCTGGTGCAGTTCTGCTGTACTGCAGATTGAGGGAGCGTTAATGGGAGAGTCTCGGAACCCGCTTCACGGCGGCAGGCTCAGCTCTGCTCCGCCGCTGAGCGGCTCCGAGCTGCAGAGCGGGTTTTCACCGGTGACCCGAGTCACCGAGCAAGCGGGACAACGTCTCTCTCTGAGCCGCTCGGCTACTTGACGCGCACCCACGGTTTTACCCTCAAACAAGATGGCCGCCGCATCCCGTGTTAAGTATAGGAGTGAAGCTGAAAGATGCCCTTCCGGCGCTTTGTTTCCCGGTTGCCGTGAATTTTTCAGCTCCTGGCTTCTGTCACCGTCTGCAGGAAGTGACGACACGCAGGCCTGTGAGCAATGTATTGCACATGTTTGATTCATTTGATTTAATTGATTAAACCATAGGGAAGCATTGTAAAGCACAGAGAGGTCTGGTAAAGCATAGGGAAGCATTGTAAAGCACAGAGAGGTCTGGTAAAGCATAGGGAAGCATTGTAAAGCACAGAGAGGTCTGGTAAAGCACAGGGAAGCATTGTAAAGCACAGAGAGGTCTGGTAAAGCACAGGGAAGCATTGTAAAGCACAGAGAGGTCTGGTAAAGCATAGGGAAGCATTGTAAAGCACAGAGAGGTCTGGTAAAGCATAGGGAAGCATTGTAAAGCACAGAGAGGTCTGGTAAAGCACAGGGAAGCATTGTAAAGCACAGAGAGGTCTGGTAAAGCACAGGGAAGCATTGTAAAGCACAGAGAGGTCTGGTAAAGCACAGGGAAGCATTGTAAAGCACAGAGAGGTCTGGTAAAGCACAGGGAAGCATTGTAAAGCACAGAGAGGTCTGGTAAAGCACAGGGAAGCATTGTAAAGCACAGAGAGGTCTGGTAAAGCACAGGGAAGCATTGTGAAGCACAGAGAGGTCTGGTAAAGCATAGGGAAGCATTGTAAAGCACAGAGAGGTCTGGTAAAGCACAGAGAAGCATTGTAATCCACAAACACACACACAGACACAGTCAGACAACTCCAGAGTTTAAGAATGTTTTTTTTTTTTTATTGGTTCTGAAACAAATACAACAAAAAATATATACATAACCCTGCAAAGCTCACAGCGTCACACGGAAATCATCAAACAAACACTTCAATTTCATTATTATTATTAACAAGTCACTCAGCAGATGCTTTTATCCAAAGAGACTTGCAGAGACTAGAGGGGTGAACTCTGCATCATCAACAACTGCTGCTGCTGCTGCAGAGTCTCTTCCAATAGGACCTCGTTTGTTTGGCGTCTCATCCGAAGGACGGAGCACAAGGAGGTTCAGTGACTCGCTCAGGGTCTCTCTCACACACACACAGTGAGTCAGGGGCTGCTGCAGAGTCTCTTCCAATAGGACCTCGTTTGTTTGGCGTCTCATCCGAAGGACGGAGCACAAGGAGGTTCAGTGACTCGCTCAGGGTCTCTCACACACACACAGTGAGTCAGGGGCTGCTGCAGAGTCTCTTCCAATAGGACCTCGTTTGTTTGGCGTCTCGTCCGAAGGACGGAGCACAAGGAGGTTCAGTGACTCGCTCAGGGTCTCTCACACACACACAGTGAGTCAGGGGCTGCTGCAGAGTCTCTTCCAATAGGACCTCGTTTGTTTGGCGTCTCGTCCGAAGGACGGAGCACAAGGAGGTTCAGTGACTCGCTCAGGGTCTCTCACACACACACAGTGAGTCAGGGGCTGATAGTTATTGACGCTGGACAGTTCCACGGTGTTGAAAAAAAATATATTTAGCACCTAGAAACACTTTGATATTTTGCATAGCAAGTTTGCGTCTGACGCGTAGAGTCCATTCATTCACAAGATTAAAAAAACACAGAACACAGCTGACGCCAGGCTCGGGGGTCAAAATCCTGATTTTCAACCTCTTTTTAAAATCAGTTTCCAATTCTCCGTCTCCTTCTGATCTATTCCAGCACATCGTCGATCAACATCACAGTCCATAGCGTTCTGTTATAATGAGTTTCTCACTGAGAGCCCGGAAATATTATTATTATTATTATTATTATTATACACACACATCGTTTTTAAATACTTACAGAAACACACAACTGTTTCCCAAATGCTAAAACTGCAGATTTTTCATTTCAGAAGAGCACAGTGTTTGGGGATTGCTGACTATAGCAGCTTGACATTTCAGAACTAAGTTTCTAATAATAATAATAATAATAATAATATTAATAATTCGAAGCTGACAGAGGCAGTTTCAAGTTTTGGCTACGATACACAAACGCACGCATACGCACAATTTGGGCTCCAAAGCAGGAAAAGCCGGCTTCATAATTGCAGCCCCTCCCTGCCTCTCTCCACGAGGCTCCCTGAATTGATTGTTTTTTGTCACAGTCTTCTTATTCCTGCAGATTCAAGGGGGTTCAAATTGAAATGTTTTACTTTCTGTACCCTCAAAAGTGCCCTTATTTTGTTTCGTTGGATTTTTCGAGGCAAACATAAATCAAATACATTATTATTATTATTATTATTATAAAAAGTTTTTTCATGAAAAGTACTTTTTGTGTTTTTAAATGCAATTTCATAGTCACTGACAGTCCAGCCTTTGTACACAATCAATAATAATAATAATAATAATAATAATGATAATAAAAACAAATAGAAAAAAAAAAAAAAATCTGTTTTTAAAAAAAAAAAAAAAAGATTTCAATTCATCTTCAAGCTTTAAAAAGATTTGATAAAACTTCCCAAAAATTGTTCACAATTCCCCAGGGGAAGTTCACAAAGGCTCAGATTATTATTATTATTATTATTATTATTATTATTATTATTGTCAATCTTTGGCTCGGTGCTCCTGACTAGGCGTCACTGTTTGGCAGTTGGCCATTGCTATGGTGACCCCTCAAAGCCTCTCCTGATTGGTTGGTCCCGTCCTTGGCTTGCATTTCCTTCACCAAGGTTCTGCAGTGAAAGTACAGGTATCCCGGCAACAGGAATCCGGCCAGTGAGAAGAGCAGGAGGCTGAGGTTAATCTGTGATTGGAGGAAAGAAAGAAATCAATAAACAGAGTCTTTCGTCTTCTTCTGTCGCTTGTTGGTTAAATTAATAAATAAATAAATAAATACATCACACATGCAACGCCCCCTATAGGTGTGCTGGCAGACTGTCTGTTGAAAGCAGGGGCTGGTCTTGGTGTTGCATGATTATAATGTTACTCCTATCCCAGGCCCCTCCCATAAGCCCCTCCCACTCCCCCAGGCCCTTCCCAGTGCTTCCAGTCCCCGCGGGCTCACCCAGAAAGGGTCTCCATGCAGTGGTCCCACCATGGCTATGAAGAGAAGCTGCTGGAACAGAGCGAAGAGCGCGCTGATGAGAGACTGCAGCCCTGTGAGCGTCCCGAAGTGATTAGAGGGGTACCTGAGAGCGAGAGAGAGAGAGAGAGAGAGCACTGATGAGAGACTGCAGCCCTGTGAGCGTCCCGAAGTGATTAGAGGGGTACCTGAGAGCGAGAGAAAGAGAGAGAGCGCGCTGATGAGAGAGTGCAGCCCTGTGAGCGTCCCGAAGTGATTAGAGGGGTACCTGAGAGCGAGAGAGAGAGAGAGAGAGAGAGCACTGATGAGAGACTGCAGCCCTGTGAGCGTCCCGAAGTGATTAGAGGGGTACCTGAGAGCGAGAGAGAGAGAGAGAGAGAGCGCGCTGATGAGAGAGTGCAGCCCTGTGAGCGTCCCGAAGTGATTAGAGGGGTACCTGAGAGCAAGAGAGAGAGCGAGAGAGGAGACAGAGAGAGGAGAGAAGGAGGAGGAGCTATGCAGGGACTCCGTTAGTGTATATTATATATATATATATATATATATATATATATATATATATATATATATATATATAATTAATTGAGAGCTTTCTTTCGAAAGAAACTGAGCTTTCTTCACAGCAGGGTTAGTTAAATTCACTCACACTGCAGCGTACAGACCCCCGCAACAGGAATGGATGAAACCTCGAACCATCGTGTGAAGAATGAACGAAACAATCTGAGGAGAGGAAGACAAGAAACAACCAGTCAATCAGTGCCTCTCCTCTCCTCTCCTCTCTCCTCCCCTCTCCCTCTCTCCTCCCACTCTCCTCTCCTCTCTCTCTCCTCCCCTCTCCTCTCTTCTCCTCTCTCTCTCTCCTCTCTCCTCTCTCCCCTCCCTCCTCTCCCCTCTCCTCTCCTCTCTCCTCTCTCCCCTCCCTCTCCTCTCTCCCCTCCCTCTCCTCTCTCACCTGTACAGGCAGGTTATCTATCAGACTGGTGATTCCGAACCCCACTAGCAGAATGTTTGTGAAGGTGAAGGATCTCATGGCGTTGGTGATTTTCTGAATCTTTTTGTCTCTTCTTGGTTTCTGGTGTGCGTTGGGATCAGAGCTGAAGTGAGAGAGAGAGAGAGAGAGAGAGAGAGAGAGAGAGAGACTGTGAGAAACACAAAACTTGCGAGCGATCGAGAGGAGTCCGTTCAGCCCAGTGCGGCTGACTAATGTCAGAAATTTGTCAAGTCGGGTCTCAAAGGATCCCAGTGATTCAGCATTGACAAGCGTGGCTCGGTAACCATGGAAGACTCAGGGTTCAATATAGCCTCCTCAAACTAGGTCTCCCACCGGATGAGGGGCTCCTGGGACCAGGTTTCAAGACACTCCTTCACTTTATCCTATTCCTGACCCTCCATCTCCCTGCTCCCCCTCCTCCTCCTCCTCTCCCTCCCTCTCTGCCTCTTCCTCCTGCCTTCTCCCTCTCACCTCTCCTCCCCTTCCGTCTCTCCCTCTCGCCTCCTCTCTCTCACCTTTCCTTGTCTTTCTCTCCGTTGGTCTGCTCCTCGCACTCCTTCATTTTCCAGTCCATCATGTATCCGATCAGAGGGCAGGAGATGAGGCAGAGAAGCTGCAGCGTGCCAAACACGGAGGCGTAGAACCCCACTGGAGAGGAGGGGGGACCCCGAAACACACAGCGTTACACAGGGGACCCCGACACGCAGGGTTACACCAAAACACACAGGGAGGGCTGAGTGGAGAAGGGGGGCAGGGACTCAAAATGCTTGTCGATTCTCAACTCACCTGTCTCTTCAGCTTCCTTTGCCCTCTCCTCCGACGCTGCAGAGAGAGGGAGGAGAAGAGAGAGTGTTGTACCTGTGCAGTATTGTGCAGTGCAGTATTGTGCAATACAGTGTGGTATTGTGCGGTGCAGCATTATGCAACACAGTGTGATATTGTGCAGTGTTGTGCAGTGCAGTGTTGTGCAGTGCAGTACTGTGTTGCAGTATTGTGCAATACAGTGCGATATTGTGCAGTGCAGTACCGTGTTGCAGCATTGCGCAATACAGTGTGATATTTTGCAGTATTGTGTTGCAGTATTGTACAATACAGTGTGATATTTTGCAGTATTGTGTTGCAGTATTGTACAATACAGTGTGATATTGTGCAGTGCAGTATTGTGCAGTGCAGTATTGTTACTCACGGTGCTCCTGCCCCCCAATCACCAGGAACTCCAGCATCTTGTTCATGGATCCCATGTAAAAAATGATTCTGATCTGAGTCATTGCCATCGTGATGAGACTCCACAGGAAGATAGGAGAGAAGACACTGCGTCTGAACGGGACTGAGAAAGAGAGAGAGAGACACACTGAGTCAGAACGGGACTGAGAGAGAGACACTGCGTCAGAACAGGACTGAGAGAGAGAGACACTGCGTCTGAACAGGACTGAGAGAGAGACACTGCGTCTGAACAGGACTGAGAGAGAGAGACACTGCGTCTGAACAGGACTGAGAGAGAGAGACACTGCGTCTGAACAGGACTGAGAGAGAGAGACACTGCGTCTGAACAGGACTGAGAGAGAGAGACACTGCGTCTGAACAGGACAGAGAGAGAGACTGCGTCTGAACAGGACAGAGAGAGAGAGAGACACTGCGTCTGAACAGGACAGAGAGAGAGAGACACTGCGTCTGAACAGGACAGAGAGACACTGCGTCTGAACAGGACTGAGAGAGAGACACTGCGTCTGAACAGGACAGAGAGAGAGACACTGCGTCTGAACAGGACAGAGAGAGAGAGAGACACTGCGTCTGAACAGGACTGAGAGAGAGACACTGTGTCTGAACGGGACTGAGAGAGAGAGACACTGCGTCTGAACAGGACTGAGAGAGAGAGAGAGACACTGCGTCTGAACAGGACTGAGAGAGAGACACTGTGTCTGAACGGGACTGAGAGAGAGAGACACTGCGTCTGAACAGAGATGGAGGAGAGGATAGAGAGATGGGGAGGAGTCTTACTGGCGTGCACGTTGTCTGCCGGTTTGTCTACGTTCTCCCCGGATGAGATGAACTCCTTGCTCTCCGCGGGGCTCTTCTGACTCAGACGCAGACCCACTGTGCTCACGTGACTGTGGAACCTGTCACCTGTCAACTTGTGATCCAGAGCCAGCCCACTGAGCTTAATCTTCTTACTGAGAGAGAGGAGAGGAGAGGAGAGAGGAGAGGAGAGAGAGAGTAGAGGAGAGGGGAAGGACAGGAGAGAAGAGAGGAGAGGAGAGAGGAGAGAGGAGAGGAGAGGAGAGGAGAGGAGAGAGGAGAGGAGAGAGGAGAGAGAGAGGAGAGAGAGAGAGGAGAGGAGAGAGGAGAGGAGAGAGAGAGGAGAGAGAGAGGAGAGGGAGAGGAGAGGAGAGAGAGAGGAGAGGAGAGAGGAGAGGAGAGGAAGAGAGGAGAGAGGAGAGAGGGGAGAGGGGAAGGAGAGGAGAGAGGAGAGGAGAGGAGAGAGAGAGAGAGAGAGAGAGGAGAGGGGAGAGGAGGAGAGAAGAGAGGAGAGGAGAGAGAGAGTAGAGGAGAGAGGAGAGGAGAGGGTAGGGTTAGGGAGGACAGACAGACAGGGCACAGCAATGGCAATGCAATAATGCTTCAGTATTACACTGAGGGGCGACGGTACGGAGAGACAGACAGACAGCCACTCCCCAACCCCTCCCCCTGTTACAGCCCCTCCCCTTCCCAGCCCCTCCCTCCCAGTGTTCCCAGTTCTTACATGTAGTTGGTCTCCTGTGGCGCTGGGAACGACTCGACCGGCCAGTTGAGGAAGCAGTTGAAGAATACGAGGCAGGCCAGACTCGACCAAACGAACATGATGACAGTGAAGGGGACCCCAGCGTCATAAATCAACTGCAGAGAAACCGATCCGAGCACCATTGAGCAGAGCTTGTCATTTTAATATGCTTTACCAGACCTCTCTGTGCTTTACAATGCTTCCCTGTGCTTTACCAGACCTCTCTGTGCTTTACAATGCTTCCCTATGCTTTACCAGACCTCTCTGTGCTTTACAATGCTTCCCTATGCTTTACCAGACCTCTCTGTGCTTTGCAATGCTTCCCTATGCTTTACCAGACCTCTCTGTGCTTTACAATGCTTCCCTATGCTTTACCAGACCTCTCTGTGCTTTACAATGCTTCCCTATGCTTTACCATACCTCTCTGTGCTTTACAATGCTTCCCTATGCTTTACCAGACCTCTCTGTGCTTTACAATGCTTCCCTATGCTTTACCAGACCTCTCTGTGCTTTACAATGCTTCCCTGTGCTTTACCAGACCTCTCTGTGCTTTACAATGCTTCCCTATGCTTTACCAGACCTCTCTGTGCTTTACAATGCTTCCCTGTGCTGAATCCCAATGACGGGATATACCTTGATTCCCGGGAAAGTGACTGCGGACGAGGCATAGGATCCAATCATCAGAGACATCAGAGTGGAGGAGAGATTACCAAACATGTTGGGGAGCTGAGGAGAGGAGAGAGAGAGAGAGAGGAGAGGGGGGGGAGGGGGGGGGGGGGGGGGGGGGGGGGAGGGGTGAGAGGGGAGAGCGGGAGAGAGAGGAGAGGAGAGAGGAGAGAGGAGAGGAGATTAGTTCATTCTATATAGAGGGTGAGGAGGGAAAACTTTTAGCCAGGGCTGCAGTTCTCTTTGTAAGCTTGTCGCATCGCAGGGTTGTGTTTCCCACACTAGAGGGCGATCTCAGACCACATAACGATAAACCAGCTGTATCTCACACACTGTATGATGACATCCTACAACAGCATTGCACAAAGTGAACTTTAAAAATAGACACAGACCCTCAGCTCGAGCCAGCCTCCCTCCGTCCCTCCCAGTCCCTCCTCAGCTCAAACCACTAGAGCCAGCCTCCCTCCCTCCCTCCCAGTCCCTCCTCAGCTCTAACCACTAGAGCCAGCCTCCCTCCGTCCCTCCCAGTCCCTCCTCAGCTCTAACCACTAGAGCCAGCCTCCCTCCGTCCCTCCCAGTCCCTCCTCAGCTCTAACCACTAGAGCCAGCATCCCTCCCTCCCTCCCAGTCCCTCCTCAGCTCTAACCACTAGAGCCAGCCTGCCTCCCTCCCTCCCTCCCAGTCCCTCCTCAGCTCTAACCACTAGAGCCAGCCTCCCTCCGTCCCTCCCAGTCCCTCCTCAGCTCTAACCACTACAGCCAGCCTCCCTCCTTCCCTCCTGTGTGTGTGTCTCTCTCTCAGCGTGTCTCCTACCAGTGACCATGTTAATAAAGCTAATAAGAGGTGAGACAGTGGGTTTGCATGTCTCTGCTCAATGTTCCCTCTGCCCTTCCCTGGAGGGTTAGGGGAGGGGCCAGGGGGTGTGAGGGGGGGTGTGACGGCTCGCCCCTCGCTCTCATTGGCTCCGGGTCATTTTTAACAGTTGGCCTTTTGAAATCAATGAGATCAGAATGTTGTGTCAATAAAGAGACACCCAAAGACCATGAGAGAGGCACGTGACACACACACACACACACACACACACACACACACACAAGCACAGCAGGGTCAGGCATATGGCATTACTGGAGGTGCTGGATTCACTTTAATATTGACATTTCAAGCAGGGAAGGTAAGCAGCCCTTATTAGGAGGCTCTCAGACTCAGTGTATAAACTGTGCCGTGGTTTTGCTGCCTGCAGCGAGCACCGTGCAAGAGAAAATGTCTCTGTGTATTTTAGGAAGTCATGTGATTGACTCTGTGTGCTACAGACACATCTGCAGGTGTGCGGCTCTACAAATTATAAATTTGGGGGGGGGGGGGGGCTGGGGAGTGGGGGGGGGGTGGCCCCCCCCCGGGGGGGGAAAATAATCAGAAGTTAATGAAACTAGAACAGCCCTCTAGTTTGGGCTCTAGCGCCTTCATCAGCGTTTTTGCACAGGTGAAACTGTAGAGAGGCAGCGCCTGTAGAGCGATTCTGAATCGTTTTCTGTACTCACCGTCAGGGATGTGAAGGTCAGACAGATTCCTCCAAATCCATTGAGGGAGAGAGCAAGAAATATCAGAGCTGAAAGAACTGGAGAGAGAGAGAGAGAGAGAGAGAGAATGAACTCCCTCAGCTTCAGAGTCCAGTGAAAGCTGCTGAATAATGTTCCCTTGTTAACATATTGAATTGCACCCCCTCTATATAGAATGAACTCCCTCAGCTTCATAGAGTCCAGTGAAAGCTGCTGAATAATGTTCCCTTGTTAACATATTGAATTGCACCCCCTCTATATAGAATGAACTCCCTCAGCTTCATAGAGTCCAGTGAAAGCTGCTGAATAATGTTCCCTTGTTATCATATTGAATTGCACCCCCTCTATATAGAATGAACTCCCTCAGCTTCATAGAGTCCAGTGAAAGCTGCTGAATAATGTTCCCTTGTTCTCATATTGAATTGCACCCCCTCTATATAGAATGAACTCCCTCAGCTTCATAGAGTCCAGTGAAAGCTGCTGAATAATGTTCCCTTGTTATCATATTGAATTGCACCCCCTCTATATAGAATGAACTCCCTCAGCTTCATAGAGTCCAGTGAAAGCTGCTGAATAATGTTCCCTTGTTAACATATTGAATTGCACCCCCTCTATATAGAATGAACTCCCTCAGCTTCATAGAGTCCAGTGAAAGCTGCTGAATAATGTTCCCTTGTTATCATATTGAATTGCACCCCCTCTATATAGAATGAACTCCCTCAGCTTCATAGAGTCCAGTGAAAGAACTACAGCTCCCAGCATCCCTCGCAATTGACGGGGGTGCAGAAGCATGCTGGCATTGTTATTGATATCAGAACTGACCTGGGGGGTCGTAGGCTGAGGCAGCGATCATGGAACAGGAGAGAGCGAAGAGAGCGCTGAGAGAGAGAGAGGGAGAAATACAAACTTGAATTATCTAAAACATCAACCATCACAGTTATAGAAAAAAAAAACTAAACTGAAAACTAGAAATCTTAAGATTTTGGTAGAAATCTAGTACAAATTTTATAGCAATCTCTCCCCTCCTCCTCAGCTCTCTCTCACCTCACCTTCCCCCCCTCCCCTCTCTCTCACTCTCCCTCCCATCCTGCTAATCTCCCCTCCCTTCCCCTCCCCTCTCTCTCACCTCCCCAGCAGTCTCAGAGGGCGGGGCCCCAGCCTGTCCATCAGGATGCCCAGGGGCAGCGTGGCGGCGCTCAGCAGGAAGGATCCGATGGTGAAGCCCAGATTCAGCATCTCCTCCTGATCCACGCAGCTGAGCCAGATGGTGGGGGCCGGGGAGGGCCACGCCGAGCTCAGGTCCTCCCCCCACGACTGGTTGGTTACGTTCTCTGAGGGCAAAACACAACCAAAGTGAATCGACAATTTACACTGCAGCTGCAGAGCTGGTTAATTACCAGCTGTAGCATTATAAGATATATATGTTAGTAAGAGCCGGGCAAAGCAAAGAAAAGAACTACAGCTCCCAGCATCCCTCGCCATTGCCGCGGGAGCAGAGGCATGCTGGGAGCTGTAGTCCTATAGCCAGGGCTGTACCGATTCACAATACAATAACGTTGCCAGCGCAGCTAGAACTGAAAAGCAGCTGCTGAACTCACAGTTAAAGCAACACAGAGCCACAGAGAGAGAGAAGGAGAGAAAGGAGGGAGAGAGGGAGGGAGGTGGGGCAGCTGTTTACAATAAAGAAAACTCCTATTGTTAGCTCCTCATTTGATTGGCTCCCTGCTCCCCCTCCCCCTCTTTAGCACCTGTTAGCCCCCCCCCAGAACTATCCAACTTTTAACTTAACTCTGAATGCCAGCGTCCTTCTCCACTGTGACTGTGAATATGTATTCGGTTGTCTGTCT
>NC_054587.1:782436-835717 GCF_017654505.1 Polyodon spathula
GAAAGAGTTTGTAGCATTTGTAGAGGGGGAAGAGAGAAGAGAGAGGGAGAGGGAGAGGAGAGAAATTGAACTAGAACAGCTGGGTTTTTTTTTAAGCAAGGGGGAAGCGTTTTTTGGAAACTAAACATAATTAAAAAAAACCAACATGTTGGATCTCACACAGCAGACGAGAGTCACTAACAAGGAACTAATTAACAGCTATTACAGCTCATTGGCAACCAAGCACAAAGCACTTCAAATGAACACACAGACAGATTTCAGCTGTGTTACATTTATATTTTATCTATCTATCTTTCTATCTATCTATATATAATATAAATTATGTGTCTATCTATATCTATCTAATGATATAGATAGACAGACAGACAGACAGTCAGAGCCCCACAATCCTGTTCAGTTTGACGCTGCAATATAATCCCTTCTTCCTGGAGTCTGTGTTAGTTTACTGCACTCTGAAAAGAGCTAGACGGACAGACAGACAGACAGACAGACAGACAGACAGAGCCCCACAATCCTGTTCAGTTTGACGCTGCAATATAATCCCTTCTTCCTGGAGTCTGTGTTAGTTTACTGCACTCTGAAAAGAGCTAGACGGACAGACAGACAGACAGACAGACAGACAGACAGACAGACAGAGCCCCACAATCCTGTTCAGTTTGACGCTGCAATATAATCCCTTCTTCCTGGAGTCTGTGTTAGTTTACTGCACCCTGAAAAGAGCTAGACGGACAGACAGACAGATAGAGAGACAGACAGACAGACAGCCTTCCCCCCACAACCCTGTTCGGTTTGATGCTACAATATAATCCCTTCTTCTTGTTGTCTGGAAGGCCCCCCCGCATTCCTACGTTACTTCACTGTATTACGTACTGCCTTCTATACATTACATTAGCACCGCCCAGCAGACTCCGCGCTGTTACTTTTTTCTTAAGGAGCTGCAGGAGTGTAACGCGACACCCTGCTACCCTGCCCTAGCCCCTAGCTCATGTTTTCAGAATTGCAAAATGTCGAGTTATTTGTAAAGCACAGGGAAGCATTGTAAAGCACAGAGAGGTCTGGTAAAGCATAGGGAAGCATTGTAAAGCACAGAGAGGTCTGGTAAAGCATAGGGAAGCATTGTAAAGCACAGAGAGGTCTGGTAAAGCATAGGGAAGCATTGTAAAGCACAGAGAGGTCTGGTAAAGCACAGGGAAGCATTGTAAAGCACAGAGAGGTCTGGTAAAGCATAGGGAAGCATTGTAAAGCACAGAGAGGTCTGGTAAAGCATAGGGGAAGCATTGTAAAGCACAGAGAGGTCTGGTAAAGCATAGGGAAGCATTGTAAAGCACAGAGAGGTCTGGTAAAGCACAGGGAAGCATTGTAAAGCACAGAGAGGTCTGGTAAAGCATAGGGAAGCATTGTAAAGCACAGAGAGGTCTGGTAAAGCACAGGGAAGCATTGTAAAGCACAGAGAGGTCTGGTAAAGCATAGGGAAGCATTGTAAAGCACAGAGAGGTCTGGTAAAGCACAGAAGCATTGTAAAGCACAGATAGGTCTGGTAAAGCATAGGGAAGCATTGTAAAGCACAGAGAGGTCTGGTAAAGCACAGGGAAGCATTGTAAAGCACAGAGAGGTGTGGTAAAGCACAGGGAAGCATTGTAAAGCACAGAGAGGTCTGGTAAAGCACAGGGAAGCATTGTAAAGCACAGAGAGGTCTGGTAAAGCACAGGGAAGCATTGTAAAGCACAGAGAGGTCTGGTAAAGCATAGGGAAGCATTGTAAAGCACAGAGAGGTCTGGTAAAGCACAGGGAAGCATTGTAAAGCACAGAGAGGTCTGGTAAAGCACAGGGAAGCATTGTAAAGCACAGAGAGGTCTGGTAAAGCATAGGGAAGCATTGTAAAGCGCAGAGAGGTCTGGTAAAGCATAGGGAAGCATTGTAAAGCACAGAGAGGTCTGGTAAAGCATGGGAAGCATTGTAAAGCACAGAGAGGTCTGGTAAAGCACAGGGAAGCATTGTAAAGCACAGAGAGGTCTGGTAAAGCACAGGGAAGCATTGTAAAGCACAGAGAGGTATGGTAAAGCACAGGGAAGCATTGTAAAGCACAGAGAGGTCTGGTAAAGCACAGGGAAGCATTGTAAAGCACAGAGAGGTCTGGTAAAGCACAGGGAAGCATTGTAAAGCACAGAGAGGTCTGGTAAAGCACAGGGAAGCATTGTAAAGCACAGAGAGGTCTGGTAAAGCACAGGGAAGCATTGTAAAGCACAGAGAGGTCTGGTAAAGCACAGGGGAGCATTGTAAAGCACAGAGAGGTCTGGTAAAGCACAGGGAAGCATTGTAAAGCACAGAGAGGTCTGGTAAAGCACAGGGAAGCATTGTAAAGCACAGATAGGTCTGGTAAAGCATAGGGAAAGCATTGTAAAGCACAGAGAGGTCTGGTAAAGCACAGGGAAGCATTGTAAAGCACAGAGAGGTCTGGTAAAGCATAGGGAAGCATTGTAAAGCACAGAGAGGTTCTGGTAAAGCACAGGGAAGCATTGTAAAGCACAGAGAGGTCTGGTAAAGCACAGGGAAGCATTGTAAAGCACAGAGAGGTCTGGTAAAGCATAGGGAAGCATTGTAAAGCACAGAGAGGTCTGGTAAAGCATAGGGAAGCATTGTAAAGCACAGAGAGGTCTGGTAAAGCACAGGGAAGCATTGTAAAGCACAGAGAGGTCTGGTAAAGCACAGGGAAGCATTGTAAAGCACAGAGAGGTCCTGTAAAGCATAGGGAAGCATTTGTAAAGCACAGAGAGGTCTGGTAAAGCATAGGGAAAGCATTGTAAAGCACAGAGAGGTTTGGTAAAGCACAGGGAAGCATTGTAAAGCACAGAGAGGTCTGGTAAAGCACAGGGAAGCATTGTAAAGCACAGAGAGGTCCTGTAAAGCATAGGGAAGCATTGTAAAGCACAGAGAGGTCTGGTAAAGCACAGAGAGGTCAGGCGGGTCTGTTTATCTGTTTGAAGAACGCCGGACGGGCTCGTTCATTATCTTCAGACGGTACTCTGTTAAAAGTTACAGCCGACTGTGAAACCGGGTCCGTCTAGTTTCACACCGTGTCACGATTAACTAGGGACAGCCCGGCGGAGGTGTCGCGTTAATCATCGCGATCTAGGCATATTTTTGTGAGTGTTATCATCTTCATCATAGATAGATAGATAGATAGATAGATAGATAGATAGATAGATAGATAGATAGATAGATAGATAGATCATCTATTTATAGATAGATAGATAGAGAGATAGGATTGATTCGACCCATATGCGTGCTCATTACTAGTGCCACGTGTGAGTATATCGGGTTTCGGTATTTCCGCCCCCTTCATGAAAAAACTGTCTTTCATGATCTCGGCAGTTGTCTCTCTCTCTCTCTCATTCTTTCTTTCTTTTGTTTTCTTTAGTTTGCTTCAATAAACGGTGTTGTCTTACCTAGGCTCAGCGCGGTTGTTTTAAACAGTGTTTGATTCTCCCGGGACTCGAGTTGGTTCGGTTGAATTCAATTCGTTTTGCTGCTTGTTGTCTGTAATCCGCCCGCTGGTTTATTTTATTTTTTTTTTTGTTCCCTTTTTGGCAAAAACTAGTTTTTTCCTCTGCTTTTTTGCTCTTATGTCAAAAGCTCGCTCTCTCTCTCTCTCCTCTCTCTCTCTCTCCTCTCTCTCTCTCTCTCTCTCTCTCTATAAATGGGTTCATAAGTTTCTAGTCTTAAGTGCTGTCACATTCAGTCACACGTTGTGAAACACCACCACCTGCCGGCCAAATGACGCTACTACGACAGAGGCTCAATTATAATGAACACAGTTTCTGTGCCTCTTAAAGTCTATCACAATAATAATAATAATAATAATAACAAAAAATACGTGTGTGACCCTCAGAATATACTGACGTCAGAATATACGCGATGACGTCATAAGGTAATGATTTGATGACGGTCATATATGCTGTTAATTATTATTATTATTATTATTATTATTTTGTATATAAATAAAACATTGTACCGTTGTAAAATTAACTCAGTGAGTATAAATTTGTAAAATTTAACTGTTTACTATTATAATAACATTACATACTATTACTTGATAATAATAATAATAATAATAATAATAATAAGGTATTATATTATAATTATTTAAATATTGGGAAAGTCGGGAGGAAATCCTATTGACGGCTCCTGTAAAACGATGACAGAAAATCTACCGGCGGTCTTTAAAGTCCTCAATTCCTCTATCTCTCCATAAGGGGGCGACAACTCTCACTTTTACCACGAATTCATATAAGTTAAATTCGAATATAAACGTATGAGTCTCTGTGCAATTTACATCTGTAAAGAGTCTCTCTGTCTATTTCTACCGTGCTGTCTGAAGCAGGGGGCGCGGACACGGTGCAGCGATCTATACACGCTTTTGCCGTCGTGTATATTTCGTGTTTTAATATGACTTACCTGCGTTTTACAATGCTACCCTGTGATTTACCACACCTCTCTGTGCTTTACAATGCTTCCCTATGCTTTACCATACCTCTCTGTGCTTTACAATGCTTCCCTGTGCTTTACCAGACCTCTCTGTGCTTTACAATGCTTCCCTATGCTTTACCAGACCTCTCTGTGCTTTACAATGCTTCCCTATGCTTTACCAGACCTCTCTGTGCTTTACAATGCTTCCCTGTGCTTTACCACACCTCTCTGTGCTTTACAATGCTTCCCTATGCTTTACCAGACCTCTCTGTGCTTTACAATGCTTCCCTATGCTTTACCAGACCTCTCTGTGCTTTACAATGCTTCCCTATGCTTTACCAGACCTCTCTGTGCTTTACAATGCTTCCCTATGCTTTACCAGACCTCTCTGTGCTTTACAATGCTTCCCTATGCTTTACCAGACCTCTCTGTGCTTTACAATGCTTCCCTATGCTTTACCAGACCTCTCTGTGCTTTACAATGCTTCCCTGTGCTTTACCAGACCTCTCTGTGCTTTACAATGCTTCCCTGTGCTTTACCAGACCTCTCTGTGCTTTACAATGCTTCCCTGTGCTTTACCAGACCTCTCTGTGCTTTACAATGCTTCCCTATGCTTTACCAGACCTCTCTGTGCTTTACAATGCTTCCCTGTGCTTTACCAGACCTCTCTGTGCTTTACAATGCTTCCCTGTGCTTTACCAGACCTCTCTGTGCTTTACAATGCTTCCCTGTGCTTTACCAGACCCCTCTGTGCTTTTATTATGGGACGCTTTTATAAGGGAGAAAAATATAATGGAAATCTACAGTTAGACTATTGATAAGATAATAATAATAATAATAATAATAATAATAATAATAATAATGTAGCTACTCGAACCCATGTGAAGGTCCTGTATGGTAATATCTTGCTGTTTATCCATGAAGGCGGTGCAGAGTTTTGTAAAAGTTTGTTTGTTTGTTTGTTTTGAACTGCTCTGTTGAGATCCGCTCACGCAGAAAAAGAAACGAGATGAGAGCTTCTGTTCAAAATGCGTCTACATCACGTCTTCGTCAGCCTCTGCTCTGGAGACACCCGACCGCATTGATCTCGCATGCACATTTATTTCCTCAACAAAATTTTAAAAGCTTATATATATATTTGATTAAAAGCGCTGATTTTATATATAGATATCTATATATATATATATATTCTATATATATATATATTATATATATATATATATAGATATATATATCTTTCGTCTTTCCCGTAGGGCTCAGTTGCTTGTGCTCGACCCGGCTGCTGAAACAAATGCATGATATGATATTTTTATTAAGTTATTTCTCTATTTATTTATTTTATTTTTTATTTGTTAGTGATATGTATTCAGCCAGAGCCAAAAGTTTTGCATCTTCACCATAGAATCCAGTAAAAAACAATTACATCCCTAAAGTAGACAAATCTAAACGCAAAACTAAATTGCCAAAATGGTTTAATAGATCAATTAAAAAAAAATATTCAGCGAAAAAAGGCACTTTATAGAGCATTAAAGAAGGACCAAAAAGAAAGTACGCAGAAAGAGTACACAGAACTGCAAACGCAAGTCAAAAAGGAAGTTAGAAAGGCCAAGAGAGAAATAGAAATGAACATTGTTAAGGGAGCTAAAACCAATTCCAAAATGTTTTTCCAATATTACAACAGCAAGAGAACATTCAAAGAGGAGATTAAATGTTTAAGAGATACAAATGGCAAAATCACAGACGAAGAAAAAAATAGCAAATATATTAAATGATTACTTTTCACAAGTTTTTACAAAGGAAGATACTGACAACATGCCCCACATGTCATCCAGTTCCTATCCGGTTTTAAATAACTTTAGCATAACTGAGGCAGAAGTGTTAACGGGACTAGGAGCTCTTAAAATAAACAAACCCCCCTGGGCCGGATGAGATCCTCCCAGCAGTACTCAAAGAAATGAAAGAAGGAATTTACAAACCGCTAACCAAGATCATGCAGCAGTCTCTTGACACAGGGGTGGTACCGACAGACTGGAAAATTGCAAACGTAATACCGATCCACAAAAAGGGAAACAAAACTGAACCAGGTAACTACAGACCAGTAAGCCTGACTTCTATTATATGCAAACTTATGGAAACTATAATAAGATCCAAAATGGAAAATTACCTATATGGTAACAGGGTACTGGGAGACAGTCAACATGGTTTTAGGAAAGGGAGATCGTGCCTAACTAACTTGCTTGATTTTTTTGAGGATGCAACATCGATAATGGATAATTGCAAAGCATATGACATGGTTTATTTAGATTTCCAGAAAGCTTTTGATAAAGTCCCGCACAAAAGATTAATTCTCAAACTGAACGCAGTTGGGATTCAAGGAAACACATGTACATGGATTAGGGAGTGGTTAACATGTAGAAAACAGAAAGTACTGATTAGAGGAGAAACCTCAGAATGGAGTGTGGTAACCAGCGGTGTACCACAGGGATCAGTATTAGGTCCTCTGCTATTCCTAATCTACATTAATGATTTAGATTCTGGTATAGTAAGCAAACTTGTTAAATTTGCAGACGACACAAAAGTAGGAGGAGTGGCAAACACTGTTGCAGCAGCAAAGGTCATTCAAAATGATCTAGACAAGATTCAGAACTGGGCAGACACATGGCAAATGACATTTAATAGAGAAAAGTGTAAGGTACTGCACGCAGGAAATAAAAATGTACATTATAAATATCATATGGGAGATACTGAAATTGGAGAAGGAATCTATGAAAAAGACCTAGGAGTTTTTGTTGACTCAGAAATGTCTTCATCTAGACAATGTGGGGAAGCTATAAAAAAGGCTAACAAGATGCTCGGATACATTGTGAAAAGTGTTGAATTTAAATCAAGGGAAGTAATGTTAAAACTGTACAATGCATTAGTAAGACCTCATCTTGAATATTGTGTGCAGTTCTGGTCACCTCGCTATAAAAAAGATATTGCTGCTCTAGAAAGAGTGCAAAGAAGAGCGACCAGAATTATTCCGGGCTTAAAAGACATGTCATATGCAGACAGGCTAAAAGAATTGAATCTGTTCAGTCTTGAACAAAGAAGACTACGTGGCGACCTGATTCAAGCATTCAAAATCCTAAAAGGTGTTGACAGTGTCGACCCAAGGGACTTTTTTGACCTGAAAAAAGAAACAAGGACCAGGGGTCACAAATGGAGATTAGACAAAGGGGCATTCAGAACAGAAAATAGGAGGCACTTTTTTACACAGAGAATCGTGAGGGTCTGGAATCAACTCCCCAGTAATGTTGTTGAAGCTGACACCCTGGGATCCTTCAAGAAGCTGCTTGATGAGATTCTGGGATCAATAAGCTACTGACAACCAAACGAGCAAGATGGGCCGAATGGCCTCCTCTCGTTTGTAAACTTTCTTATGTTCTTATGACAGACACACAGACAGACAGACAGACAGACAGGCAGGCAGGCAGGCAGACAGACACACACAAACAGACCGACAGAGAGACAGACACATAGACAGACCGACAGACAGACAGACAGACAGGCAGGCAGAGAGACAGTTAGACACACACACAGACCGACAGACAGGCAGACAGACAGAGAAACAGACAGACAGAGGGACGGAGAGACAGACACACGCACACAGACCGACAGAAAGACAGGCAGAGAAACAGACAGAGAGACACACACACACACACACAGCTCTTATTCTCACAATCACTGTGATGCTTCACAAGAGATTCATTGAAGAGACAGCTGCTTCAGTTTAAGATCATGTTTAAATGGTGAGACTTGGGGGTAATGATGAGAATATTTAATTAAATGAAAGCGCGTGTGTCACTGTCACTCAGAGTGTGTGTGTGTGTGTGTGTGTGTGTATCTCAGAGTGAAACGTTTGTGGTGTAGAGTCAACACACACAGACTCTCACACACAGTGTCACTCAGAGTCTCAGTGTGTGTCTCTGTGTGTTGTGTGTGTGTGTGTGTGTCTGAGAGTGTGTGTCTCAGAGTGTGTGTGTGTGTGTGTCTGAGAGTGTGTGTGTGTGTGTGTGTCTGTGTTTGTGTGTGTGTGTCAGTGTGTGTGTGTGTGAGTGTGTGACACAGAGTCTCTGTGTGTGTGTCTCACAGTGTGTGTCTGAGAGTGTGTCACACTCAGTCTCACACACACACACACAAGAGTCACAGTGTGTGTGTGTGTGTCTGAGAGAGAGCACACTCACGACATAGTTAGTGTGAGTGTTTGTGTGTTATATATATAGAGTGTGTGTATATATATATATATAGTGTGTGTGTGTATGTGTCTGAGTGAGTGTGTATGTGAGAGTGTGTGTGTCTGAGAGTGTGTGTGTGTCTGTGAGTGTGTGTCTCAGAGTGTGTGTGTGTGTGTGTCTGAGAGTGTGTGTGTGAGTGTGTGTGTGTGTGAGTGTCTGAGAGTGTGTGTCTCAGAACAGAGCTACAGTCCAGTCTCACACACAGAGTCTCTACATGTACACTACACAGACTCTCACCCTCTATTCTGTCACAGCCACGCCACACAGTACTCTCACACATCGAGTCTCACTACACGCCACACTAGTCAAGGGATCATTTATTATATATATTAATATATTATATAGAGAGAGAGAGAGAGAGAGAGAGAGAGAGAGAGAGAGAGAGAGAGAGAGAGAGAGAAATGTATCAGAGAAATTCTGATTAATTGTAGGAAGGAAGATTGAAAACAGCAGAGCAGCGAACTAAACAAAGTGTCCTCTAGAGATACAGCGGCAGTGCAGGAACGACACAGCAGCTTCAAACCGAACAGAACTGTGGGGCTCTGTCTGTCTGTGTGTCTGTCTGTGTGTGTTCAGTCAGCACAGACACAAATAATTTAGGATATACTTAGACATAATAGAGTCTCTACGACGGCGACCGAGAACTCTAAAGTGTTGAGACCTGTTCTGAGACTTTGTTGCAGGATCATTGCCATTGAAGATCACCGAGGGTATAGTGAGCACACTGTGGTCCCATTCTACCAGCCTCGCCCCATTGCAGCTGCCCTGTACTTGTGCTACCATCGCCCCTCAGTGTAATACAGGACCATTATTGCAGTGCTGTGGTAGTGCCAGAGAGAAGAGAGAGGAGAGAGAGGGAGGAGAGAGAGAGAGAGAGAGAGAGAGAGAGAGAGAGAGAGAGAGAATGAATCTGTCCAGGAGGTCCAGATATTTTCTTAGTTTCTTCAGAGAGACTCGGTTTCTCTGTGTTGCTGAATGTCAGCACAGCGTTGGGAGAGTGACGACGGCACAAGCAAACAACACGTCTGTGTGTGCGTGCGTGCTTGTCTGTGTGCGTGTGTCACTGAGGGCCTGTGCGTGCGAGTGAGTAGGAGTCTGATGAAGAAGTATTAAAACATAAAGAGCCATCCACCGCCAGTCCTGTTCAAGCTGACATTTCAACAGGGAATCAAGGAGTTTTCATTTCTGCCCAGATTCTCTGTGGCTCAGTCCGTGTGTGTGTCTGTGTGCGTGTTTCAGAGATGTCAGTGGTGGGGTGTATCAGATTCCCCTCTCCAGTTTCTGGTCTTTTCTCGGCTCTCTCATGAAGTATTCAGAAGGTACACCATGTCCCTGCCCAGAGCAATCAACTGCACAGACACAGAGAGACAGACAGCTAATCCAGCGAGACGCGGAGATCAGATCACATTACGAGCAACACAACAGCACTGCAATAATGCTTCAGTATTACACTGAGGGGCGATGGTAGCACGAGTATAGGGCAGCTGCAGTGGGGCGAGGCTGGTAGAATGGGACCACAGTGTGCTCACTATACCCTCAATGATCTTCAATGAGAGACAGACACGCAGAGACACACACACACATAGACACAGAGAGAGAAAAAGAGAGAGACACACACACAGAGAAGCACACAAACACACAGACAGACACACAAACACAGAGAGAGAGAGAGAGAGAGACTGACACACACACACAGAGCAGTGTAAGACGCAGATCTTCCTGGTTAATTGTAAGAGCATCTTTATGTTCTTGTGTTGAAAAGGCCTCCCTCAATCTGCAGCATGGGTGACTGAAAGAGGCTTTTTAATCAGTGCCATCTGCTCCTTCGTGACAAAAAAAAAAGACACCTGTCGCTCTGGAGACAAAAGTGAGAATTTCAAAACTCAGGAGAATGAATTCTGAGCTGTTTTCTGAGTTATAAACGATCTCCTCGGTAAATTTGCACAGTAATATTCAAAATATAATTAAAAAAACAAAAAAACACCATACATCATGATAAACGCACCCTTATAAAAGTGTCTCCACAGTTAAAGCATAGGGAAGCATTGTAAAGCACAGAGAGGTGTGGTAAAGCACAGGGAAGCATTGTAAAGCACAGAGAGGTCTGGTAAAGCACAGGGAAGCATTGTAAAGCACAGAGAGGTCTGGTAAAGCATAGGGAAGCATTGTAAAGCACAGAGAGGTCTGGTAAAGCACAGGGAAGCATTGTAAAGCACAGAGAGGTCTGGTAAAGCACAGGGAAGCATTGTAAAGCACAGAGAGGTCTGGTAAAGCATAGGGAAGCATTGTAAAGCACAGAGAGGTCTGGTAAAGCATAGGGAAGCATTGTAAAGCACAGAGAGGTCTGGTAAAGCATAGGGAAGCATTGTAAAGCACAGAGAGGTCTGGTAAAGCATAGGGAAGCATTGTAAAGCACAGAGAGGTCTGGTAAAGCATAGGGAAGCATTGTAAAGCACAGAGAGGTCTGGTAAAGCATAGGGAAGCATTGTAAAGCACAGAGAGGTCTGGTAAAGCATAGGGAAGCATTGGAAGCACAGAGAGGTCTGGTAAAGCATAGGGAAGCATTGTAAAGCACAGAGAGGTCTGGTAAAGCACAGGGAAGCATTGTAAAGCACAGAGAGGTCTGGTAAAGCTCTCGCTGCACTTCAAATAGTTATTTTTTTTAACTTTGCATGACGCATGCTGACGACACAACGCGATTGGTTCTGGAAGTCTTCGAGTGTTTCTTTATGAAATCTGTAATGAACGACGCTCTCGGAATTAGTAAGGCTATATTTATCACAGAAGCGCTTTTCTGGTATAGAACTAATACATTACACATGCTAATTATCACACTGACAATAGATCAATAAATTCAGTGTGAAAAAAAACAAATTCACACTGAAGACACTGAGAGACTCTTCTAGTGGAAACGTTTGCCATTGAATTCACACTGAAGACGCTGAGAAAGACTTCTAGTGGAAACGTTTGCCATTGAATTCACACTGAAGACACTGAGAGAGACTTCTAGTGGAAACGTTTGCCATTGAATTCACACTGAAGACACTGAGAGAGACTTCTAGTGGAAACGTTTGCCATTGAATTCACACTGAAGACACTGAGAAAGACTTCTAGTGGAAACGTTTTCCATTTGATTTATTACGTTTCTTTTAGTGTTTATGGGTGTTATATTAAGTTATTGTTATTAATACATACATGTTATATATCACCGTGTGGAGATTCCTTCGGACGAGACGCCAAACAAACGAGGTCCTATTGGAAGAGACTCTGCAGCAGCCCCTGACTCGCTGTGTGTGTGTGAGAGACCCTGAGCGAGTCACTGAACCTCCTTGTGCTCCGTCCTTCGGATGAGACGCCAAACAAACGAGGTCCTATTGGAAGAGACTCTGCAGCAGCCCCTGACTCACTGTGTGTGTGTGAGAGACCCTGAGCGAGTCACTGAACCTCCTTGTGCTCCGTCCTTCGGACGAGACGCCAAACAAACGAGGTCCTATTGGAAGAGACTCTGCAGCAGCCCCTGACTCACTGTGTGTGTGTGAGAGACCCTGAGCGAGTCACTGAACCTCCTTGTGCTCCGTCCTTCGGACGAGACGCCAAACAAACGAGGTCCTATTGGAAGAGACTCTGCAGCAGCCCCTGACTCACTGTGTGTGTGTGAGAGACCCTGAGCGAGTCACTGAACCTCCTTGTGCTCCGTCCTTCGGACGAGACGCCAAACAAACGAGGTCCTATTGGAAGAGACTCTGCAGCAGCCCCTGACTCACTGTGTGTGTGTGAGAGACCCTGAGCGAGTCACTGAACCTCCTTGTGCTCCGTCCTTCGGACGAGACGCCAAACAAACGAGGTCCTATTGGAAGAGACTCTGCAGCAGCCCCTGACTCACTGTGTGTGTGTGAGAGACCCTGAGCGAGTCACTGAACCTCCTTGTGCTCCGTCCTTCGGACGAGACGCCAAACAAACGAGGTCCTATTGGAAGAGACTCTGCAGCAGCAGCATCAGTTGTTGATGATGCAGAGTTCACCCCCCTGGTCTCTGGAAGTGAATAAAAGCATCTGCTAAAAGACTATTTAATAATATTTTTTTAAAAAGTCAGAGGACAGCTCCAGCATATATCTGAAATGTACAGAACGTTTTACCTTTAGAAACATTCGCTTATTCTCCATCATCCGCTCGGTTTTAGTGGAGGGGTCATGTTAATAATAGGTATTCTACACTATAAGCTTTTTCTTGAACACAGGAGGCAAACAATTTCATTTTTTTTTTAATAAAACATATTTATTCTTCAATAACATTTTTTTTTTTAATACATAAATGATATTTATCACAGAATGCTTTTCTGACAAGTCAGTAGTGTTTGTAGCTGCCATCTTGGTAAGGGCAAATTGCATGCTTGTTCATGGGCACAGAACTTCCCAGCCCCCTTACCAAGATGGCTGCCGTTCCAAACTCAGCCGCCCTTACTAATATGGTGGTCATCATTCGCCAACCCAAATTCCTTGATCCTGAATTCAAAGATTTGAAAATAAACACAAATTCACATTTAATTGACATACAAAGTGAGTGATTGTCACTAGACTGTATTGAATTAGCTGGCTCTCAGATCCCCAGTACAGTGCTGTTACACTAGACTAGACTGTATTGAATTAACTGGCTCTCAGATCCCCTTGTACAACACAGTCATTTATTAAGACTAGGACGTTATGAATTTGTTAAATTCCTGAGCTCAAATCCTTACAATTATTAGGAAATAAATTTAAAAACTGAAGAAATAAATAAATAAACTTCCAAAATTACACAAAAACTTACTTATTACACAAGTGTGGGCCACTCCACTCAAGCTAGTATAGTGGGGGTGATTGGTCTATGGTTATTGTGCATAGTATTATTATAACTAGTCCAAACTCCCCTACCCCCACCTCTGACTGCACTGAAATGGACCAGTCCACTAAACTGAGACCTACGGTAAGAAATGATAATCATTTTGCACGCATTTGAAACCAAAAGCCACCGGGCCAAACAAACACGATTTGAAAATGAAACACGTTAAAATGCACTTTTTTTGTTGTCTTAAAAGGTTTTCAGAACATTTGTAGGGTTTTGATGAACCCAGAAGAGAACGAGAGAGAAAGTCAAGTTAGCAGATGAACGTTTCAGTGCCTTCGTCATCCAGAACTGCGCTGGATCAGAAACTCCAAACCAGAAGAGACTGAGAGAGAAAGTCAAGTTAGCAGAGAAACGTTTCAATGCCTTCGTCATCCCAGAACTGCGCTGGATCAGAAACTCCAAACCAGAAGAGACTGAGAGAGAAAGTCAAGTTAGCAGAGAAACGTTTCAATGCCTTCGTCATCCAGAACTGCACTGGATCAGAAACTCCAAACCAGAAGAGACTGAGAGAGAAAGTCAAGTTAGCAGAGAAACGTTTCAATGCCTTCGTCATCCCAGAACTGCACTGGATCCGTGACGTGACGTTCTTACCCACATTCTCGCGTGTTCTGTAACATTTCAAGGATTTTGTCTTGTTTTTTTTTTAAATATATATATTATTTTTGTTGTTAGAAATTACAAATGTTGTTTTTTCTACACACTTTACAAAGAGAACGTCACAAAAAACGCGTCCAGCGTTTATCAGTGACTCTAATAGGATGGGAAAGAGAACTCCACTCTCAGCACTGCAGAGTTGTATAGAGGTCTATAGGAAAGAGATCTCCACTCTCCACACTGCAGAGCTGTATAGAGGTCTATAGGAAAGAGATCTCCACTCTCAACACTGCAGAGCTGTATAGAGGTCTATAGGAAAGAGATCTCCACTCTCAACACTGCAGAGCTGTATAGAGGTCTATAGGAAAGAGATCTCCACTCTCCACACTGCAGAGCTGTATAGAGGTCTATAGGAAAGAGATCTCCACTCTCAACACTGCAGAGCTGTATAGAGGTCTATAGGAAAGAGATCTCCACTCTCAACACTGCAGAGCTGTATAGAGGTCTATAGGAAAGAGATCTCCACTCTCCACACTGCAGAGCTGTATAGAGGTCTATAGGAAAGAGATCTCCACTCTCAACACTGCAGAGCTGTATAGAGGTCTATAGGAAAGAGAGCTCCACTCTCCACACTGCAGAGCTGTATAGAGGTCTATAGGAAAGAGATCTCCACTCTCCACACTGCAGAGCTGTATCTATAGGAAAGAGATCTCCACTCTCCACACTGCAGAGCTGTATAGAGGGCTATAGAAAATAGCTTTTACACAGCTAAAAGGGACGAGGCGGAGAGGGTAAGATTTTTAAAACAAAACAAACATTTGTTTTGCTTTTTTTTTTAAAAAACACAGGAGGGAGGGTCTCTAGATGCTTCTTGAGGAAAGCAAGGCTAGCATGAGAGAGAGGGAGAGGGAGAAGGAGAGGAGGGTGAATCTGGGACGATTCCTCTCCCCTCTCGATCGCTCCTCCTCCTCCTCCTTCTCGCCCGGGCAGTCTGAGCAGCGCCAGCTCGAATCCTCGTTCTCGTAGTTCTCCCAGTAATCCTGGGGGCCCGGTTTCGGAAGGGCGGACTCGGGTTCCGGTCCGTAACTCTTGGCCTGACCTCCAGCTGCCGGGTTATCCAGACCGCTGGTCTGCTGGCCTTTCCTCCCGAAAAGCCCTTTGAATTTTTCTGCCTGGCCGCTCTTACCAGACTTAGGGAACCACCACTTTGGGCTGAAGGCGCCTGCCTTGCTCGGGGCGTCCTGCAGGGGGCAGCGCGCGAAGTCCAGCTCCCTCAGGAAGCGCAGGTCCAGGCCCTTCCTCTCCTGGGGTCCGGCGCACAGCAGCTCGGAGCTGGAGACTCGGACCTTGCGGAACCACTCCCAGAGCGGGCGGGCCTGGCAGGAGCAGGACCAGGGGTTCCCGTTGAGGCGCAGGAACTCCAGGGATCGGAGGCTGGAGAGGGGCGGGCCGGGCAGCTCGGAGAGCGAGTTGTTGAAGAGGAAGAGGATGGTGAGCCGGCCCAGATCTCGGAAGGCGCGTCGGTGAACCTGCCTGATCCGGTTCTGGTGGAGCAGCAGGCGGTCCAGGTTGACCAGCCCGCGGAACACGTTCTCCGACAGGACCCGGATCAGGTTGCCGTGGAGAAAGAGGTGAGTGAGGTTGACCAGGTCAGCGAAGAGGTCGTCCTGAGAGAGAGGGAGAGGGAAGGGAGCACTGAGTCCTCTGGGAGTGTATCCCCTCCCTCTCTCTCTCTGTATCTCCTCTCTCTCCTCTCCTCTCTATCTCTCTCTCTCTGTCTCTCTCTCTCTCTCTCTCTCTCTCTGTGTCTCTCTCTCTCTCTCTCTCTCTCTCTCTATCTCTCTCTCTCTGTGTATCTCTCTCTCTCTCTATCTCTCTCTCTCTGTGTCTCTCTCTCTCTCTCTGTCTCTCTCTCTCTCTCTCTCTCCTCTCTCTCTCTCTCTCTCTCTCTCTCTCTCCTCTCTCTCTCTCTCTCTCTCTCTCTCTCTCTCTCTCTCTCTCTCTCTCTCTCTCCTCTCTCTCCCTCTCCTCTCCTCTCTCTCTCTCTCTCTGTATCTCCTCTCTCTCTCTCTCTCTCTCCTCTCTCTCTCTCTCTCTCTCTCTCTCTCTCTCTCTCCTCTCTCTCTCTCTCTCCTCTCTCTCTCTGTGTATCTCCTCTCTCTCTCCTCTCTCTCTCTGTCTCTCTCTCTCTCTCTCTCTCTCTCTCTCTCTCTCTCTCTCCTCTCTCTCTCTCCTCTCTCTCTCTCTCTCTCTATCTCTCTCTCTCTCTCTCTCTCTCTCTCTGTCTCTCTCTCTCTCTCTCTCTCTCTCTCACCTGTATGTGCTGCAGCAGGTTCTCTTGCAGGTAAAGGAACTGCAGGCTGTACAGTTTTCTGAACACGGTGCCGGGCAGGGTCCCCAGCTGGCAGCGATACATGTGCAGACTCTGCAGCTTGTCCAGCCCACGGAACGTGTCCTGGTCCAGGGTCCGAAGGGACGGGTTGTCCCCTAGGTCCAGCTCCTCCAGGTCATGCAGGTCGCTGAAGGCCCCGGGTTCTATGGAGCTGATATTGTTGGAGTGGAGCCACAGGACCTGGAGAGAGGACCAAGTTAACATCAGACTGCACAGACTGGACTGGGCTGGAATTACATTGTAACTGCAGTTTAATATCACTGGACTGGACTGGAATTACATTGTAACTGCAGTTTAATATCACTGGACTGGGCTGGAATTACATTGTAACTGCAGTTTAATATCACTGGACTGGACTGGAATTACATTGTAACTGCAGTTTAATATCACTAGACTGGACTGGAATTACATTGTAACTGCAGTTTAATATCACTGGACTGGAATTACATTGTAACTGCAGTTTAATATCACTGGACTGGGCTGGAATTACATTGTAACTGCAGTTTAATATCACTAGACTGGGCTGGAATTACATTGTAACTGCAGTTTAATATCACTGGACTGGACTGGAATTACATTGTAACTGCAGTTTAATATCACTGGACTGGGCTGGAATTACATTGTAACTGCAGTTTAATATCACTGGACTGGGCTGGAATTACATTGTAACTGCAGTTTAATATCACTGGACTGGGCTGGAATTACATTGTAACTGCAGTTTAATATCACTGGACTGGACTGGAATTACATTGTAACTGCAGTTTAATATCACTGGACTGGACTGGAATTACATTGTAACTGCAGTTTAATATCACTGGACTGGGCTGGAATTACATTGTAACTGCAGTTTAATATCACTGGACTGGACTGGAATTACATTGTAACTGCAGTTTAATATCACTGGACTGGACTGGAATTACATTGTAACTGCAGTTTAATATCACTAGACTGGGCTGGAATTACATTGTAACTGCAGTTTAATATACTGGACTGGACTGGAATTACATTGTAACTGCAGTTTAATATCACTGGACTGGAATTACATTGTAACTGCAGTTTAATATCACTGGACTGGGCTGGAATTACATTGTAACTGCAGTTTAATATCACTGGACTGGACTGGAATTACATTGTAACTGCAGTTTAATATCACTGGACTGGGCTGGAATTACATTGTAACTGCAGTTTAATATCACTGGACTGGAATTACATTGTAACTGCAGTTTAATATCACTGGACTGGACTGGAATTACATTGTAACTGCAGTTTAATATCACTGGACTGGACTGGATATTACATTGTAACTGCAGTTTAATATCACTGGACTGGGCTGGAATTACATTGTAACTGCAGTTTAATATCACTGGACTGGGCTGGAATTACATTGTAACTGCAGTTTAATATCACTGGACTGGACTGGAATTACATTGTAACTGCAGTTTAATATCACTGGACTGGAATTACATTGTAACTGCAGTTTAATATCACTATTTCCTCGTACCTGTGTGCCGAACCCGAACGAATCCGTCCGGACCTCCGTGATACGGTTGTTCTGGAGGAAAACCCTCTGGCTGTGAAAGGGAATTCCCGCTGGGACCGCGGAGAAGTTCTGAGATTGGCAGCTGACCGTCATGGGAGAGGGGTAGCACATACACAGGCGAGGGCAGGAGGAGACTGGACTGAGAGAGGAGACCCAGAGGAGGAGCCAGAGAGAGCCTGGAGAGAGAGGAGGGAGAGAGGAGACTGGACTGAGATAGGAGACCCAGAGGAGGAGCCAGAGAGAGCCTGGAGAGAGAGGAGGGAGAGAGGAGACTGGACTGAGATAGGAGACCCAGAGGAGGAGCCAGAGAGAGCCTGGAGAGAGAGGAGGGAGAGAAGAAAGAGGGGGCGAGAGAGAGGAGAGGAGAGAGAGCGGAGCAAAATAAGAGAGGGGGCGGGTGTCAGAGAGATAGAGAGAGAGGAGAGAGGAAAGCGAGCAGAGGGGGCAGAGGGCAAGAATACCAACAATCTCCTCTTTGAATATTTTAATATCAATCACATCCCATAATACTCCACAGCGCCACACTGGAGACAGAAGCTGTTTATAGACAGAGCTTAAAAAAAAAAGAAGAACTGCAGTGGAACAACAAGGAAAAAATCACCCTAAGAGAGCCTCGCTGATCCAGCACTGAGAGAAGGGGGCTCAGTACCAGGAGGTTCAAATCCCAGCTCAGCCACTGACTCACTGTGTGTGTGTGAGAGACCCTGAGCGAGTCACTGAACCTCCTTGTGCTCCGTCCTTCGGACGAGACGCCAAACAAACGAGGTCCTATTGGAAGAGACTCTGTCCTAGTTGTTGATGATGCAGAGTTCACCCCCCTAGTCTCTGGAAGTCTCTTTGGATAATCAGCTCCCTGACAGCAGATCCAGTCCTGTGTGTGTGAGAGACCCTGCTTTCGAGTCAATGAGACCTCCTGCACAGCAGTGTGATCCAGTCCTGCTTTCACTAGGAGTTTAATAATCAGACTCCCGCTGCACAGCAGTGTGATCCAGTCCTGCTTTCACTAGGAGTTTAATAATCAGACTCCCGCTGCACAGCAGTGTGATCCAGTCCTGCTTTCACTAGGAGTTTAATAATCAGACTCCCGCTGCACAGCAGTGTGATCCAGTCCTGCTTTCACTAGGAGTTTAATAATAAGACACACCTGAGCTTGTTAGCTAGACACACTGGGGGCTGATCAAGCTGGTAGTAAAACCTGGACTGGGTGACACTGCTGTGCAACAGGTGTCTGATTTCCATTGAATTATGTTCATGTCTAATTTTTTTAATGATGTCTCAATCCTGTGGTAGTTTTGTGCAGGGGGTGTCGCTGGCTGGCAGGGTTCCTGTCGTGTTCGGAGAGCGATGGATGGAAAGCGCTGGTCACTCAGAGCGCTGTCAGGAAGCGTTCGTGACACCAAGGAGGTAAACTGAGCCCTCGGAAACAGGGAACGTCATTTATAATTCAGCAGAGCCAGTGAATACACTGGACAAGAGAGGGGGGAGGAGGGTGTCAGTGTGTGTGTGTGTGTATTGCATTGTATCTGTGTGTGTGTGTGTTTGCAGGCTGGGTGATGTCTCTGTGTCTCTCTGTGTGTCTCTGCAGGCTGGGCAATGTCTCTGTGTCTCTGTCTGTGTCTCTGAAGGCTGGGAGAGGTCTCTGTGTCTCTTTGTGTGTTCCTGCAGGCTGGGGGATGTCTCTGTGTCTCTCTGTGTGTTTCTGCAGGCTGATAGATGTCTCTGTGTCTCTCTGCAGGCTGGGAGATGTCTCTGTGTCTCTCTGTGTGTCTCTGCAGGCTGGGAGTCGTTACTCACACAGCCTGGTTGTTCTGTTCTCCAGTAAAATTTCTAGTTTTCAGTGATTCACTCATTCACTTATCCCTTTACACCTCGCTGTGCAGGAGTTCCTCTCTTTCTTTTCTTCTCTCTCATTAGTTCATTCATTAGTTCCTTCCTTTTTAATTTCACTCACTCGCTCATTCATTCACACCACAGATGATTCACTGACACCGGGCAATCTGTTTGGAAACCAGAATAAACCAACTGACATCACAACACACGCACACGCACACGCTGACAATAACACATTAACACACGAAACTCCCACCAACCCTGCAGCACCCAGCCTGTCTATCACTGATCTACCAACGGCAATCAATCTACTAATCTGAACCCTGCCTACTCTCTCTGTCCATCTAATCTGATCCAGAGTGACCATCAATCTACTGAATGTATTCTACCTACTGTATAGAGCAGCTATTTATCTATATGTCTGTCTGTCTATCTATCTATTGCATAGAGACTCCATCTATCTATCTGTCTGTCTATCTATTGTACAGAGCATCTATCTATCTTTCTATCTATTTTTCTATCTATATATTGCATAGAGCATCTGTCTGTCTATCTATATATCTGACTGTCTATCTATTGCATAAAGCATATATCTATCTATCTATCTATATACTGCATAGATCGTCTATCTGTCTATCTATTGCACAGAGCAGCTATCTATCTGTATATCTATCTATAGCATCGATCTATCCACTGTTAAGAGTATCTATCTCCCAATCTCTCTGTACATGTATAGAGTGCCTGTCAATCTGCATACTTTATACAGACTCTCTGTCTGATATTGACCCTGATATTGATGAGACCCAGCCCTCTGAAATGTCTTTATAATATACAGCACTAGACCCTGATATTGATGAGACACAGCCCTCTGAAATGTCTTTATAATATACAGCACTAGACCCTGATATTGATGAGATCCAGCCCTCTGAAATGTCTGATAATATACAGCACTAGACCCTGATATTGATGAGATCCAGCCCTCTGAAATGTCTTTATAATATACAGCACTAGACCCTGATATTGATGAGATCCAGCCCTCTGAAATGTCTTTATAATATACAGCACTAGACCCTGATATTGATGAGATCCAGCCCTCTGAAATGTCTTTATAATATACAGCACTAGACCCTGATATTGATGAGATCCAGCCCTCTGAAATGTCTTTATAATATACAGCACTAGACCCTGATATTGATGAGATCCAGCCCTCTGAAATGTCTTTATAATATACAGCACTAGACCCTGATATTGATGAGATCCAGCCCTCTGAAATGTCTTTATAATATACAGCACTAGACCCTGATATTGATGAGATCCAGCCCTCTGAAATGTCTTTATAATATACAGCGCTAGACCCTGATATTGATGAGATCCAGCCCTCTGAAATGTCTTTATAATACACAGCGCTAGATCTTTACTTAAAAAAACTAATTATTTGAAGACAGACAAACTTAACAAAGTGGAGACAATCTTCAAGCGCGGTGCTGCTAAACTATACCAAGTGAGAAACGAAAAAAATTAAATAAATAAATAAATACACATTTGCAAAGTAGGATTAAAATTCGAGAGAAGATGATATTCCCTTACCTCTGAAAGTCTGAGCACTGGAGCCGCTCCGGAACATCGATCGAGAGTCCATCTCTACCTTAGCCGAGCTAGAGCAAGCTTGAGTCGGGGTGCGCCGCTGCTCTCCCGGTCGGGGCTGCTCCTGATATAGCCGGCAACTGCCTACGAACGACTCGGGGGCTGCTGCGGGGATCCCACAAGGACCAATCCCGGGCAGGGTGCGCCAGAGGCGGGGGAAAACGCGGCTTGGTGCCCGCTGACGAAACAATCGCACCAGCGGGGGTGTGAACGGGGAGGGGGGGAAAAAAAAAAGTATTTTACGCAGCTGAATATTCAGAGAAGGGGTGAATGACGGAACGAAGGCTTGTGTCAGTAAGTTTTATTTATAGGGAGTTTATTCTAAGCAAAACAAATAAATAAATAAATTAAAAATAGGGTTCGTTTTCTTAAACTGCTGTGCTCCAGGACACCGCTTCGCACCTACGCTGGCTAGCGGAGAGGCAGGCGCTCGAACCCGGGCAGAAAAGTTATAGAGGAGCCGCCGCCGTGGAGCGCAGTGAAACAGCGGCGCCTGGCGGCGAGAGGCGGGAACCGCACGACAACATTTTTTGTTAAAAAAGCGAATACAATATTCAAATACAATATTTCAATAATATCTTTTGAAATAAAAATAGCTCTTTTCATTATATTGTTGATAAGGTCATTGTTTTCCGTATAGAGCTGGGATGTTAAATTGCTTACACTCGGAAGCATTATATATTAAAATAAATAATAATAATAATAATAATAACAATAAATTATTATAAGCGCAAAATAATAATATTATTTGATATATGATACGTTTACAAATGTAATTAACTACTAATTAACAAGACTATGCATAGTATCATCTACAAAGTAAAAAGTCACGCATAGCAGTCACGAAAATTTTAAATACGTATTTTGATATGATATAATAATAATAATAATAATAATAATGACGAAAGCATTGATGATTCATGGTTTATTGAACATACTTCTGCGAGTCACGCCGTTCAACAGTCTGTCTGAAAACAAACCAATTAATTATGAAAACCACCTACAAAGAAAGCGTTATTAACGTGTGTGTGTGTGTTTTAATCTGTTTTATTGTTTTATTGTATTGTACTCCATTATTAATTGCTTGTTTGACACTGTGCCGGTCGTGTGCGTGTGCGTGTGCGTGTGCGATTCTAATGTTAGCGAGTGCGTGGGGCTGTGCTGCTAAACATAGACGTCACGTTTCACCGGCTGGTGATGTCATCAAATTTTAAACACCGGATCTATAATAATGAATCGGAAATATCACACAGAGGAGTGGTGTGTGTGTGTGTCAGTGTGTGTCAGTGTGTGTGTGTGTATCAGAGTGTGTTGTGTGTGTATCAGTGTGTGTGTGCACGAGATTTCTCTGTCACACCACCAGTGTGTGTCTCTCACACACACACACAAGAGTGAGTCTCTGTGTGTGTGTGGGTCATCAGCGAGTGTGTGTGTGTGTGTGTGTCTCAGAGAGTGTGTGTGTGTCTCAGTCTCAGAGTGTGTGTGTCTCAGAGAGTGTGTGTGTCTCAGTGTGTGTCTCAGAGAGTGTGTGTGTGTGTGTGTCTCAGAGTGTGTGTGTGTCTCAGTGTGTGTGTGTGTGAGAGTGTGTGTGTGTGTCTCAGAGAGTGTGTGTGTGTCTCAGTGTGTGTGTGTGTGTGTGTGTGTGTCTCAGAGAGTGTGTGGGTTCTCACAGTGTGTGTGGTGTCACAGTCAGAGTGTGTGTGTGTCTCAGACAGAGTTTGTCTGTCACACACAGAGTCTCTCACACCACACACAGTGTGTCTCACACAGAGAGTCACACACAGGTCCTCCACACAGTCTGTCTCACACACACACAGTGTGTGTGTGTGTGTGTGTGTGTGTGTCAGTGTGTGTCTCAGAGTGTGTGTGTGTGTGTGTCAGTGTGTGTGTGTGTCTCAGTGAGTGTGTGTGTGTGTGTGTCTCAGAGAGTGTGTGTGTCAGTGTGTGTGTCAGTGAGTGTGTGTGTGTCATTGTGTGTGTGTCTCAGAGAGAGTGTGTGTGTGTGTCAGTGTGTGTGTGTCTCAGAGAGTGTGTGTGTGTCTTAGTGTGTGGGGGTGGGGGAGGTGAGAGCACGAGGGAGAGAGTGAGTGGGAGAGGACAGAGGGTGAGAGTGTCAGTGTGTGTGAGGAGGTGTTTGTGTGTGTGTGGGTGTGTGTGTGTGAGGTGTGTCTCAGAGAGAGTGTGTGTGTGGGTCAGTGTGTGTTTGACTAGAGGAGGAGGGTGAGGAAGAAGGGAGAGGAGAGGAGGAGGAAGGGGTGAGGAGGGAGAGAAGGAGTGGAGAGGTGAGGAAGGGGTGAGGAAGAAGGGAGAGGAGAGGAGGAGGAAGGGGTGAGGAAGGAGGGAGGGAGAGGAGAGGAAGGGGTGAGGAAGAAGGGAGAGGAGAGGAAGGGGTGAGGAAGAAGGGAGAGGAGAGGAAGGGGTGAGGGGGAGAGGAGAGGGAGGAGAGGAGGAGGAAGGGGTGAGGAAGGAGGGAGAGGAGAGGAAGGGGTGAGGAAGAAGGGAGAGGAGAGGAGAGGAGAGGAAGGGGTGAGGAAGGAGGGAGAGGAGAGGAGGAGGAAGGGGTGAGGAAGGAGGGAGAGGAGAGGAGGAGGAAGAAGGAGGAGAGGAAGGGGTGAGGAAGAGGAGAGGAGAGGAAGGGGTGAGGAAGAAGGGAGAGGAGAGGAGGAGGAGGAAGAAGGGAGAGGAGAGGAAGGGGTGAGGGAGAGGGAGAGGAGGAGGAAGGGGTGAGGAAGGAGGGAGAGGAGAGGAGGAGGAAGGGGTGAGGAAGGAGGGAGAGGAGAGGAGGAGGAAGGGGTGAGGAAGAGGGAGAGGAGAGGAGAGGAAGGGGTGAGGAGGAGAGGAGAGGAGAGGAGGAGGAAGGGGTGAGGAAGGAGGGAGAGGAGAGGAAGGGGTGAGGAAGGAGGGAGAGGAGAGGAGGAGGAAGGGGTGAGGAAGGAGGGAGAGGAGAGGAGGGGTGAGGAAGGAGGGGAGAAGGAGAGGAGAGGAGAGGAGGAGGAAGGGGCGTGGATCTGCGAGAGGCTGTCGGTGTTAGACGGACGGTGCGTTCACGGAGATCATTCTGTGCAGAATCTGCTAAACTGGTCAGATTTTGCATAGAATCTGCGCAGAATGACCTCTGTGAACGCAGCCGGTTTGTCCGCACAGGTAAACTCGACTGATCATTTAGTTATACTTATCATACACACAGAAGTGCGATGGTCTTTGCCTTTGAACACGGCTGGGTATTATTATTATTATTATTATTATTATTTCAAAATATTTCAAAACAAGATTGCGTATTACAGATGGCACTGCGAGAAATCTGATTCTGTTAAGTGTCACCAAGCAGGTTCCTAAAACTATCTCCCAGTTTGCAGCGAACTGGTTTTACAGAACCAGTAAGACACAGCAAGGGTAAATAATGGACATGCGTGTCCCCTCCCCTGGAATCCGCATTTAGAGCAAACCAAGTTACATCAATGATGTTGCACCTTGCCCAGCACCAAGGAATAAAACCACTCATGTGAAGGAAAATCAATTTAATTTAACTCGATTATAACGATTAGAACAGCTGGGACGGTCAGTCAAAAACTCTGAAAATCTGGCCGATTCAAAGAACCAGAGGCGCCGAGGAATGCTGGCCGGCGTCTTCATCACATGTTCAAGCATTCAGAACAGAAATTCAGACCTGCAAAGTTTCTATATCACCGTGAGACCCCGATTCTCTGATTTCAAAACGCTTAGTCGGCGCAAACTTTTCAAAAAAAAAAAAACGCATGTGAAATGCGTCGGGCGTTATTTGCGTTTACAGCCCGCATATTAAATGAAAAACAGCCGAGTGTCGGGCATTGCTGTGGAAACTGTTTGATAATAGGATACAATAATACAATAACTACGGCAGCGCAGCTAGAACTGAAGAGCAGCTCCTGAACTCACAAAAGCAACACAGACTGAGCAAAAACAATGTAATACAGCCCAGTCCGGCTCATTGCAGTTAAAGAACTACAGCTCCCAGCATCCCTCACCATTGCCGCGGGTGCAGAGGCATGCTGGGAGCTGTAGTCCTATAGCCAGGGCTGTACCGATTCACAATACAATAACGTTGCCAGCGCAGCTAGAACTGAAGAGCAGCTCCCGAACTCACAAAAGCAACACAGACTGAGCAAAAACAATGTAATACAGCCCAGTCCGGCTCATTGCAGTTAAAGAACTACAGCTCCCAGCATCCCTCACCATTGCCGCGGGTGCAGAGGCATGCTGGGAGCTGTAGTCCTATAGCCAGGGCTGTACAGATTCACAATACAATAACTACGGCAGCGCAGCTAGAACTGAAGAGCAGCTCCTGAACTCACAGTAACACAGAACGAGCAAAAACAATGTATAAACACAGGGTTTGAGTAACTCATTTTTAATATGTTTAATATTCACAGCAGCTAATAAATTTGTTTCAATAAAAAATAGGACTCATTCCACTCAGAAAAAAAAAATCTTTATTTATAAAAAAAACAACACAATATTGCCGAGGTTACATCCAAGTTAAATTTTCAACTTTCATACAAACTGTGGAATAGAAAGATTAAATCTGTTCATTTTATTACTGAAAACAAATTTTAAAAAAGACAATTCTGAACAAGGAATAATTAGTGGTAATGTTTAAGTAAAAATGATATTTAGTGTATCATAAACACCCTCTAAAACAACCAAATACACGAAACATGAGGTGAATATTATGCAGCAACTCTCCCACTGGAGCGTGGATATTAAAAAGGCTTGAAAGTTGGTCTTTAAAATCTGGAGGGTGTGGACAATGCAAACTACTGAGCTACCTTGAACCCACTGCCTTCCACACTGCAGCCCAGCGCTTTCTTTATCTAACCACTGAGCTCCTCAAACCCACTGCCTTCCACACTGCAGCCCAGCGCTTTCTTTATTAAACCACTGAGCTCCTCAAACCCACTGCCTTCCACACTGCAGCCCAGCGCTTTCTTTATCAAACCACTGAGCTCCTCAAACCCACTGCCTTCCACACTGCAGCCCAGCGCTTTCTTTATCTAACCACTGAGCTCCTCAAACCCACTGCCTTCCACACTGCAGCCCAGCGCTTTCTTTATCTAACCACTGAGCTCCTCAAACCCACTGCCTTCCACACTGCAGCCCAGCGCTTTCTTTATCTAACCACTGAGCTCCTCAAACCCACTGCCTTCCACACTGCAGCCCAGCGCTTTCTTTATCTAACCACTGAGCTCCTCAAACCCCACTGCCTTCCACACTGCAGCCCAGCGCTTTCTTTATCAAACCACTGAGCTCCTCAAACCCACTGCCTTCCACACTGCAGCCCAGCGCTTTCTTTATCTAACCACTGAGCTCCTCAAACCCACTGCCTTCCACACTGCAGCCCAGCGCTTTCTTTCTTTAACCACTGAGCTCCTCAAACCCACAGAATGTTCCACAGATTCACTTGAAAGTACAGAAACAGTGCAACACCAGCAATGAGTTTATTATGATTTTTACAGTATTTTGGCAACACTCCGATCACAAGATATGGAAACAAAACCAAAAAAATTGAAAAATGGCACAAACTGACAGTCGTTTGAAGTGCAACTAGGAATCCAGTTTTTTTGGGGGGGAGAGGTTTGGATTAAAATAAATTTTGTACATAGAATCCCCCCCTTCAAAATTTGAAAGAACTAAAAACAAGGGTTTAATTAGTAATGATTGATTGATTAGGATGATAATCGCAGTTCGTTTGGTTTCTAAACTATCGTAAACACACAACTAAACAAACACACAAGGATTGTCTCACTCCACAAAATGTACAAAGAACGCTCCTCCCAGAGTCTGTACACCAGCTCGGTCTCCCCCCTCCCTTTCTAAACAGATACCCCCCAGCCTCCCCATATCTCCAGTAGAGAAAACACAAGCAAGATCATCACTGCTTTCCTGGCGTTTGACTAAATGAACTAAAATTGAGAGAATGAAAGAGAGAAGAAATTGATTCTCACAATGCAGAGTTTCTGATCTGGAGGCACGACGAACTGTGAACTGATCTTTGTGTTGAAATTTTAATATCCCCCACACATACACACATTCTCTCTCTTTAAACTTCTCCTGCTGTTTCTTTTAGAAAAACACTTTCTTAAAATGTTAACTGAGTTCTTGAAATAGCAATTTGCCAATCCTCTCCTGCCGAACGTAAATGATTTTATTTTTATTTTTTTTTTAGGTTTTGCTGCCCCCTACAGGAGAGACACTGCTCTTCCACGCATAGAGGAGAGATTATGTGCATTACCACACAACGAACAGTAGGGGGAACTGTGGGCAAAAAAAGTCAAAACAAAAACAGACTTTTGAAGAACCTTTGTTTTTACTTGATAATGAAAAGAAATAAAAAAAAAACACATTTTAAAATCAGTTTCTTTAAACCCATTATAATAATTTTATAAACTACAATTCTGCATCAAAGATACACTCCCCTCTGGTGGCTGCATTCGGTACTGCAGCCTCTGATTACCTCACCGGTTTCAAGCCCCTGGGCGGATGGCTGTATTCAGATGATTTTTTGGAGGGGTGGATAGATTGATCGAAGGAAGGAGGGAGAAAGAGAGAGACAGATTTTTCTTCTTGAATGAAAGACAGAATGGCTCCTACTCTTCGGAATCTCCAGTCCTGTCTTTCTGCTTCTATTTTATTGTATTGATTTCTTGGTTATTTTACACTGGAACTCTCTCCCTCTCGTGCGAGAGTCTAGCGGCAGTGGGCTTGGATTGATAAATCTCTCTGCGAGATAAAGATTATTAGTTTTTCTGTGAAAAGAAAACAAAAATTAAATTAGCACATTTTCCTTCAGCCCCTGAAACTCATTACTGTGGATATATATATATAGAGAGTTTAGAACAGGGAATCTGCACTGTGTGAGAGTCAATGCACAGTGTGTGCGAGTGAGGGGATATATTTATATAGAGAGTTTAGAACAGGGAATCTGCACTGTGTGAGAGTCAATGCACAGTGTGTGCGAGTGAGGGGATATATTTATATAGAGAGTTTAGAATAGGGAATCTGCACTGTGTGAGAGTCAATGCACAGTGTGTGTGAGTGAGGGGATATATTTATATAGAGAGTTTAGAACAGGGAATCTGCACTGTGTGAGAGTCAATGCACAGTGTGTGCGAGTGAGGGGATATATTTATATAGAGAGTTTAGAATAGGGAATCTGCACTGTGTGAGAGTCAATGCACAGTGTGTGCGAGTGAGGGGATATATTTATATAGAGAGTTTAGAATAGGGAATCTGCACTGTGTGAGAGTCAATGCACAGTGTGTGCGAGTGAGGGGATATATTTATATAGAGAGTTTAGAACAGGGAATCTGCACTGTGAGAGTCAATGCACAGTGTGTGTGAGTGAGGGGATATATTTATATAGAGAGTTTAGAATAGGGAATCTGCACTGTGTGAGAGTCAATGCACAGTGTGTGCGAGTGAGGGGATATATTTATATAGAGAGTTTAGAATAGGGAATCTGCACTGTGTGAGAGTCAATGCACAGTGTGTGCGAGTGAGGGGATATATTTATATAGAGAGTTTAGAATAGGGAATCTGCACTGTGTGAGAGTCAATGCACAGTGTGTGCGAGTGAGGGGATATATTTATATAGAGAGTTTAGAACAGGGAATCTGCACTGTGTGAGAGTCAATGCACAGTGTGTGCGAGTGAGGGGATATATTTATATAGAGAGTTTAGAATAGGGAATCTGCACTGTGTGAGAGTCAATGCACAGTGTGTGCGAGTGAGTGGATATATTTATATAGAGAGTTTAGAACAGGGAATCTGCACTGTGAGAGTCAATGCACAGTGTGTGCGAGTGAGTGGATATATTTATATAGAGAGTTTAGAATAGGGAATCTGCACTGTGTGAGAGTCAATGCACAGTGTGTGCGAGTGAGGGGATATATTTATATAGAGAGTTTAGAATAGGGAATCTGCACTGTGTGAGAGTCAATGCACAGTGTGTGTGTGTGAGGGGATATTTATATAGAGAGATATAAACAGATGCAAAAGTACAGCAAGACTTCAAATAAAGTTTGATTCAATGCAATAATTCAGAAGGACTATCACAATATGGAATATTACACAGAATCCATGTGAGAAGTGACAGAATCCTGGAGTGCAGATTTTGGTCCAGTTTTCAAAGACACACCAAAAAAATAAATTCTAATTAAAAATAGAGGTAGAAATTCAGTGTTAATATATTATGAGGGGATAGTCTGAGAGGCAGACCCAGCAAGCTGCACCGTTTTCACACAGACACCCACTCTCTCAACTCTTACTAGCTTCATTAACATGAACCCTAGGTGTGAGTTTCTAACCCTGCTCAAACTCCTGCCTCCTGATCATTGCAATATTAATAATAATAATACTAGACTTCATTGAGGGGAGCTCTGAACCCCAGGACTGGGTGCAGCAGCAGCAGCAGGGCTAGTGTGAGTTTCTAACCCTGCTCAAACTCCTGCCTCCTGATCATTGCAATATTAATAATAATAATACTAGACTTCATTGAGGGGAGCTCTGAACCCCAGGACTGGGTGCAGCAGCAGCAGGGCTAGTGTGAGTTTCTAACCCTGCTCAAACTCCTGCCTCCTGATCATTGCAATATTAATAATAATAATACTAGACTTCATTGAGGGGAGCTCTGAACCCCAGGACTGGGTGCAGCAGCAGCAGGGCTAGTGTGAGTTTCTAACCCTGCTCAAACTCCTGCCTCCTGATCGAGGGGGGAGTGGTTTACAGGAAGGGGAGGGTCTATCTCGTGTGAAGACGGTATCAGGAGATCACTGGGGTGGAGGTAGTTAGAGTGACACTGAGGAGGGAAGGAGAGAACGGGGAGGCACAGAAATAAGAGGCAGGCAAGAAAAGAAAGGCAGTGAATGAAAGAGAAGAGAAAGAAGACTGAGTGAGAGAGAGAGTGCGTTTAGCAGGTGATGTCATGGGGTCAGGGGGGGAGGAAGAGGAGGAGTCTAACCATCATAAGAGTCAACCAGGTGAGCCACAGAACCACTACTGCCTCCGAGCAAACCCCTCTGAGAGAGAGAGAGGGGGGTAGAGAGAGGGGGAGAAATAGAAAGGAAGGAATAATAAACAGTGTGGTTAGTAGAAGTGAAAGTGAGGAAGAGACCCCCCTCACCAGAATCACACCCTCCCCTCCGCATGCATCAAAATGGACCAGTCCAGCCCCAGCTACAACTACAGTTCCCAGCATGCCTCCTCATCTGCAGCAGCGGCGAGGGATGCTGGGAGCTGTAGTTCTTCGCAGACACCAAGCTACAGCGTGGCTTTGTATGCATCATGATAAGTCTATAACTGCATATCATGTAAAGAAAGCAGAACACCCCTGAATGGTTCTCTCCCAGCCATCCCCCCCCCCCCCCTTCCTCTTACCTGCATGTGGTCGCTTTCTGACAAGTCAATGGACCGGTTCCGGTCTCGCTGGTCCAGAGTGGAATAAGCCTCTGCAGAGACGAAAAAGACATTTATAAAGCAGAAGAAAGGTGGAGGACAGTGTAGCACCCCCCCCCCCACCATGCCTGCCCAAGCTCCTCACCTGGGCCCAAGTCGTTCATGGGAATCATTTCTCGGTCTCCCTTCTCACCTGCACAAGGGAAAAGACGAGCCAGTCAAATCAGGATTAGCAGAATGGAACAGTCGAGTGCTGTGGCCGACAGTCTCCCCTCTCACCTGCTCTCCGGTCCATGAGGGGCAGCGTGCTGTCCTCATACCCCTGACTCCGGGGGGCGGGGTTCAGATTCACCATGAAGTCCGTTTTCTTCCACCCCTCCTTCTCCAGGGGCTTGCGCAGCTCCTTGAACCCCCAAACAGTCTGCAGCACGAGGCCCGCGCCCCGAACCTCCTTGTCTGTGCGATTGCTGAGAGGAGACACACACAGGACACCACGTCATCTCTTTCTGTTCCCCTCGTCCCCCTGGGGCGCTCTCTCAGTTCCTCTATCCTCATTCCTCTCCTCTCTCTTACCCGTCCTTGTTGATCAGCACCAGTTTCTCAATTCCCTGCCCCCTCTCTCAGTTCCACGCCCCCCGGTCTCTCTCAGTTCCTCTATCCTCGGTCCTCTCTTCTCTCTTACCCGTCCTTGTTGATCAGCACCAGTTTCTCGATTCCCTGCCCCCTCTCTCAGTTCCTCGCCCCCCGGTCTATCTCAGTTCCTCTATCCTCGGTCCTCTCCTCTCTCTTACCCGTCCTTGTTGATCAGCACCAGTTTCTCGATTCCCTGCGCCTCTCTCAGTTTCTTGGCTGCCTCCAGGTTGTTGAGAAGGACCTCGTTCATGGTGCTCAGCAGACACACGGTCGTTTCCTCACTCAGGTTCTTCGCTGGCTGCTGCTGCCCTCCTGGAAGGTTCCGCACTAAATTGGCCATCGCGTGCTTCCCTGGGAGGAGACAAGGACATCGTCACAACAACAATGCTGCTGAATAATGTTCCCTTGTTAACATATTGAATTGCACCCCCTCTATATAGAATGAACTCCCTCAGCTTCATAGAGTCCAGTGAAAGCTGCTGAATAATGTTCCCTTGTTAACATATTGAATTGCACCCCCTCTATATAGAATGAACTCCCTCAGCTTCATAGAGTCCAGTGAAAGCTGCTGAATAATGTTCCCTTGTTAACATATTGAATTGCACCCCCTCTATATAGAATGAACTCCCTCAGCTTCATAGAGTCCAGTGAAAGCTGCTGAATAATGTTCCCTTGTTCTCATATTGAATTGCACCCCCTCTATATAGAATGAACTCCCTCAGCTTCATAGAGTCCAGTGAAAGCTGCTGAATAATGTATTGTATTGCCCTGTATTAATGCATTGTGTTATACTGGATTGTATTGCCCCGTGTTGTACTGCTCTCTCACCTATGAGCTCTCTGTTCCTCCCGTCGATGGCCAGGTTCCTCAGAGCCCCCGACACCCCCCTCACCACCCTGTCCTGGGGGTGCTCCAGCAGCTCCGCAATGCTCGACAGCCCTTTCTCCTGACGCACCATCGCGCGGATATACCTCCCATACTGCAGGGGGTGACACAGGAGAGGAGTCATTCACAACCACACTAAAATACTGTCAGAAATACTAACAATGCAGACAGGATACCTCCCGTACTGCAGGGGGCGACAGGATAGAACCATGGACTAGACAGAACCATATTACAGCAAAACTGTTTGTATCCATGCAAGGCAGTCATGGATTTTCTTGGTGCAAGTCACACTCCCAGAGAGAGAGAGAGAGAGAGAGAGACACACAGACAGAGACACGTCTCACCGTCCACCTCCCCGCACACAGGTTCTGCAGAGATCCAGCAGCGGCCTCCAGCACCGCAGGGTTTTTCGACTCTTTCAGCAGAGACGTGTACAAGCGCACGACCTCAGGCTGGAACAGCAGCTCATACCCTGAGAGAGAGAGAGAGAGGGGAGAGGAAACGACTTCAACCACCACAGCAATCAAACACTGTGCTCCAGTCTAGCTGCTATAGACAATCTAACACTGTGCTCCAGTCTAGCTGCTATAGTCAGCAATCAAACACTGTGCTCCAGTCTAGCTGCTATAGTCAATCAAACACTGTGCTCCAGTCTAGCTGCTATAGTCAGCAATCAAACACTGTGCTCCAGTCTAGCTGCTATAGTCAATCAAACACTGTGCTCCAGTCTAGCTGCTATAGACAATCAAACACTGTGCTCCAGTCTAGCTGCTATAGACAATCAAACACTGTGCTCCAGTCTAGCTGCTATAGACAATCAAACACTGTGCTCCAGTCTAGCTGCTACAGTATATAAATGAAGTTAGGTTACCTTTTGCCGGTGCGGAGCGTTTTGGAATATCAATGACTTCTGTGCTGTAATCCTCAGTGTTACTCTTTCCTGCAAATCAAATTGAATATAGTTAATAGATACTTGTAATATGGCTAACACATTCAATACAGTCTAGTCTAGTGAACTAACAGCACTGTACTGGGGATCTGAGATCCAGCTAATTCAATACAGTCTAGTCTAGTGTAACAGCACTGTGCTGTACTGGGGATCTGAGATCCAGCTAATTCAATACAGTCTAGTCTAGTGTAACAGCACTGTGCTGTACTGGGGATCTGAGAGCCAGCTAATTCAATACAGTCTAGTCTAGTGTAACAGCACTGTGCTGTACTGGGGATCTGAGAGCCAGCTAATTCAATACAGTCTAGTGTAACAGTACTGTAAAGATCAGTGCGGTCAACACTGAAAGTGACTTTATAGTAATCAGATTGGAGCAAACAAATAAAAATCAAGATTAAGAGGTTTTACTGCACAGCCAAGTTGAGGAGGAAGGTAACAAAACTCACCTTCAGCAAACCACACGTCTACCTCACCAAGAAAGAGAAAATAAGAGGGAAGAATTGAAGATGAGAAATCTGTAGCAAAAAAGCAAAATAAAAAAAACAGGCCCCCCCAGACTGACCCCCCCACCCCTGCCAGAAGCAGCAAGCAAGAAAACCAGTAAAGAAACCAATCACCAACACCACCGTTAAACTGGGACCAGCTCCCTCGTCCCAGTGGAGATCACAGTACAGCCACACTTAAAGCTGCAGTTCCCTGCTCCGCCTGTACAGTGTGAGGGGGCGCTGTCGCTCAATCAGAACAGCATATCCCTCAAATGTAAGGATGCAGCCCTAAATCATCTTATTAAGAACACTAATGTCAGACCTGGTCCCACACAGGACAGCAAAGGGTTAAGATTGTTTTAAATTCCTAAACAAAGCTGCAGATTTCAAGTTACTAATAAAACATTAGTTAACCTGAAAACTCTCCCGCTCTTAACAGCCAAAAACAAAATATTTAGTTGAGTGGTGCATGTGCCTCCGTGCCCCCCTCCCCCTCACCTTTGCCCTTCTTGCTGCCGAAGCAGCTGGCTCGCTGGGTCCCGTTGGTGTTCGAGGATTGGCCGAGAAGCGCGTTGTTCTCCTGGTAGCGCTCGTGTCCTGGGACCTCCTTGTGTACCTGATAGGACAGGTTTCGGAGCAGACACACGCAGTTCTCGACCAGCTGAGAGAGAATCGAACATTCATTCAGGCAGACAGTTCAAAACAAGCCGAGAAAGACAAAAGATCTCAAAAAAAGAAATAGGAAAATAAAATAAGTCCTACCTCCTCTCTCCACTCCCCCTCAGTCTTCCCTTCTCCACTCCCCCCTCTGTCCTTCCCTCCCCTCCCCCTCTACTCCTCCCCTCTCCCCCACCTTGTTGTCTACGTCCTGGCGGTTGATCTGTGACTGCACGATGTACATGAGCGCATCCACCAGCCCGCTGCACTCCCTCAGCTTCCTGCGCGCCTCGCTGCGCTCCGAACTCACATTCCTGAGAGCGAGAAAGAGAGAGCGCGGGGGAAAAGAGATCAAACACTATTCTAGCCACAAAGTCCTGGTTTCACTAGGCAGTCCTGCTTTCACTAGGAGTTTAATAATCAGACTCCCGCTGCACAGCAGTGTGATCCAGTCTTGCTTTCACTAGGAGTTTAATAATCAGACTCCTGCTGCACAGCAGTGTGATCCAGTCCTGCTTTCACTAGGAGTTTAATAATCAGACACACCTGAGCTTGTTATCTAGACACACTGGGGGCTGATCAAGCTGGTAGTGAAACCTGGACTGGATCACACTGCTGTGCAATAGGGGTCCGATTCCCAGCGCTGCAGTGGGTCTGGGTTTGGAGCCCCCTCTCTCTCCCCTCCTCGTACCTCAGACAGCCTGCAGTGTTGGTGAGGGCCGTCTCCCACTCTATGTGTCTGGGCTTGGAATCTTCGTTCTGCTCCCTCTCCCACCCCGACCGCGGCACCATGACCTCGTCAGAGAGAGCGTGCAGCGCGTGATCCACGATCTCCATCTTCACAGAGTCGTGAGAGGAGAGGTTCCACAGGGTGCCTGAGAGCGAGAGAGAGAGAGAAAAATAAATTCATAAACAAACTGCACCAGGTTAGAAACTCACACTAGCCCTGCTGCACCCAGTCCTGGGGTTCAGAGCGCCCCTCAATGAAGTCTAGTATTATTATTATTAATATTGCAATGATCAGGAGGCAGGAGTTTGAGCAGGGTTAGAAACTCACACTAGCCCTGCTGCTGCTGCACCCAGTCCTGGGGTTCAGAGCTCCCCTCAGTGAAGTCTAGTATTATATATTGCAGTGGCGAGGAGGGGGTGCAGGGCTGGGCTCCTCTCCTCACCTGTGATGCAGTCAGTGAGGTCCTGGTCTCTCGCTTTCCTCAACAGTCTCACGAGGGCCGGCACCCCGTCGCAGTTCTTGATCGCCACCTTGTTATCTCCCTCCCGCCCGAAGGATATGTTTTTCAGGGCCCCGCAGGCGCTGTAGTGCACGTCTTTTTTGGGGTGATCCAGGAGGCCGACCAGAGCAGGGATCCCCTTCAAACGACGGACGTCAGATTTCATCTGAGAGAGAGAGAGGGGTAGAGAGAAGTAGAGAGGGGTAGACAGTGGTCATGTACACAGGGCTACAATGCAAGCTTCATATTTAAACAGTGCACTTTACAGCCAGCGCTGATAACATGAGCAGTGCAATCAATCGATTATTGAAGTGCGAGGCGCTGCAGGGAAGGTGGTGTATTGATCCGAGCATCGCCCTTTTAACTCAGTTCTGTGTCTGTTACTGAACGCGCAGTGCTGCCGGATTGATTGCCGATCGATCGATCGATCGGTTACCTTGTCGTTCTGGAAGGTGAGGTGCTGTAGGAAGGCGGCTGCGTTGGATTTCACGGGGTCCAGTCGATAGTTCAGCATGGCAATCACTTCGGGGAGCTCCGGCTGCCTCCAGTTTTGGGGCGCCCCACCCTTCCGCAGCGTGCTGTCCAGACTGGCCATGCTGCCCCGCTCCGCCTGGGCCAGAGGGGCGTTGCTGCTCCAGTAATAGGGGTCCCCTCCACCCATGTCACTGTCCAAGGTGTCCTCATAGCTCCTGCACACACAGAGACAGTTAGTGGGCTACACCAGCAACAGGGGTCCCACTGTCCTCACAGCACCCTGAGAGGAGGCAGCGAGAAAGAGAAAGAGGGGAGGGGTACCTGAGCCTGCGGCGAGGGTCCAGCGTGCCCCCTGTGCTCCTCAGCGTCATGCTGGGGTAGTCCCGGGAGCCCCCCAGGCCAGGGGCCAGGCCGTAGTCCAGGTCCTCGTATCCCAGACTCCTCTGGTCATCCTCCAGCCCGTAGGGCTCGTGGACGAATCTTTCGGGGTGCCCCCCTCGGCTCAGCTCCAGGTTGCTCCCCATGCGCACCTGCGGCTGGGCTGCGTACGGGTCGGCCTGCCTGCTGGGGGCCCGGTACCCCGCATCCAGAGTGCGGTACCCCTCCGCGGGCCTGAGTGAGAGAGGAGAGAACACACATTGGTCAGGACAGAGTTCATCAAATCAGAATCGCACAATAGAGAAAGAGAGGGAAGGAGATGAATCTATCAGAACCACACAACACTGGATCAGAACAGACTGGTGCAGAGAGCGAGCAGAGAGAGAGAAAAAGAGGGGGGAGGGAAAGAGAGGGAAAACAGATCTATCAGTAGCACACACACTGGATCAGAACAGACTGGCGCAGAAAGACAGAGCACACACATTGGTCAGGGCAGAGCTCATCAAATCAGAACCACACAATACAGAGAGAGAGGGGGAGGGAGAGGAGAGAGAAGAGGAATCTCACAACCACACAACACTGGATCAGAACAGACTGCCTCAGAAAGTGAGCGGAGAGAGAGAGACAGGAATCTCTCAGAAGCATCATCCCCCCCCCCCCTCCCTCCCTCCCTCACCTGTATCTGTCATCCATGCGCTGCATTCTCGAGAGGCTGGCGTAGGCCTCCGAGGGGGGGCCGGGCCGGTAGCTGTTGGTTTCCCCGTAGCCCCCCCCTCCCCGCGGGTAACCCCCTGCGGAGTCTGCGTAGTGGTAGTTTCGGGGTACGGTGGCGGTGCCCGGGGGTCCCACGTACATGTTTCCCCCAGGCGGGGCGGGAGTGGGGGTCCCTCCTCCCCGGTACATGCGCTCCAGCGTGGCCGTGTAGCCCCCACCGTTCCCCGTGCCCCCCCCGCCCTGCATGGAGCCCCCGGAGAAGCCGTTGCCCCCCTGGATCGAGCCGTCCAGGGAGAGGGCGTCTGAGACCGACACAGAGGGGATCACAGTGCGAGTCGTGACTGTCTTTACGACCTTCTTCACCTGGGGAGGGGGAAGAGAAATTACATACAAAACCACAGCACAGCTGCTTGTTTAAGAACTACAGCTCCCAGAAACCCTCGCCGCAGCTGCAGAGGCATGCTGGGAGCTGAAGTCTTAGCTAGAGCTGTAAAACCACTAGCTGTGCGTTGGGGAGACGTTTCCCCCCCCCCGACACGGCATCCTTACCGTGGTCTCCGTCCTGCGCGTGGTCCCGTCGTCCGACGTTTCCACGGAAACGACGGAGGCCGGTGGGTCGGGATCCTCCTCCATCGTGACCGTCTCCTCCACGAAGTGGCCCGGGTCCAACATCCTGGTCAGAGTGCTGTACTGCTGTGGCTGGCAGGCGGACACAAGCAGTGAAGAGTCAGGGACAGTACAGGGCTGGCTCTGACTGGTTCACTTGATGCTGGGGTGCGGTAACCCTGGCGACACTGAGATGTTCTGTAGCCAAGCCTCCCTGTGCAGGACTGACTCCCACATTGGAAATCTCATAGAGATTCTCAGCACAGTCTAACTGCGATTACAGGCTGAAGTGTTTGAGTCACGTTTGAACTCCAGTATTAAAAACCATTTAAACGCTCACTGCGTTCAGAGTGCAGCTTATTAATGTGGCTCTGAACAGGGCTGGGAATCAGACTCCTATTGCACAGCAGCGTGATCCAGTCCAGGTTTCACTACCAGCTTGATCAGCCCCAGTGTGTCTAGATAACAAGCTCAGGTGTGTCTGATTATTAAACTCCTAGTGAAAGCAGGACTGGATCACACTGCTGTGCAGCGGGAGTCTGATTATTAAACTCCTAGTGAAAGCAGGACTGGATCACACCGCTGTGCAGCGGGAGTCTGATTATTAAACTCCTAGTGAAAGCAGGACTGGATCACACCGCTGTGCAGCGGGAGTCTGATTATTAAACTCCTAGTGAAAGCAGGACTGGATCACACTGCTGTGCAGCGGGAGTCTCATTCCCAGTCCTGTGCATTAAAAACTCCTCAGCTCCATTCTCAGCTTTCAGTTAAAAGCAAATGCTGTGTCCTCCACAGAGCTCTCAGAATCCTGTCTAAACTACAGCAGTTCAGAGCTGTTATTAACCTGCCACCCACTTCCTGCAACACTGCCCCTTAGTGGATGGAAGCAATATGACAAGGGACAGGTGTTGTGCTTCTTGCATCCACCAGAGGGCAGAGTAGGGCGCATGGCGTGAGATGGCTGTGAAAATCAGGTATAATAACTCAAGACCCAGTTGGGCTCCATTCCCAGCAGCTCTGCTTGTCACTTCTCTGAGGAGAGCAGATCTCACAGGTCAGAGTGTCAAAGAACTACAGCTCCCAGCGGGTGCAGTGGCATGCTGGGAGCTGTAGTCCTACAGCCAGGGCTGGACAGACCCACTGTATCAATGAATCGCGACGCTTTCTTCACGCAAGGTCTGCATCAGTTGCAATGCAAGGACCACAGCTGAAAACTACAGCTCCCAGCATCCCTCACCAGGTGCAGAGGCATGCTGGGAGCTGTAGTCCCAGCTAGGTGTGCAATACCTCACTGCGTATCAGTGAATCGCGAGGCTTTCTTTGCTTGCATAGTAGCAGAAGTCCATCGTTTCGGATACTAGATCACAGCACAGAGTTGGTTCTCGAATGAACACAGCGGGTTTTAAAGCTAGTATGAACACACACGCTCCCGGGTCTCGCCCCCACCTCCCTCACCTGCGATCCGTTCAGATAGACTTTCTGTCTCTCGAACCCAGCATCGCCAGGTACCCTCCCGTTCTGAAACAATCACAGCAAAACAATAATAAACAAGAGAGGATTAAAAATGTCTAGAAGTACCTATGGCTTCACAGAGCCCAGACCAGCAGGGATACGAAGTTCCCTTCAGTTACATTTACTCAGGCAGGTTATATAACTGATTGGTAATATAAGAGACTATATAGATAGACTATACAGTCAGATAAGGATTAGAGATACACAATTAATTACACAGATCGATAATATAATAGAGACTTAACATAAATTGATGATATAACAGTATAGATAATACATTAGAGAATATAAATCGATATTGATAATAACAGATTATGTAGATTATATATGATATTGATATTCTGATATTCTATAAGAACATAAACAGATTATATAGATAAATATATTAGAGATAATAAATTATATAACAGAGTATACAGAAACTATATAGAAAAATATAATTATACAAAGAGATAATATAAATTGATTGTATAACAGTGTAGATAATTATATAGACAAATAGATCATTAATATAAATCTATAAGACAGTATAAATAAATCATATAGTTAAATATAAATAGCCAAGTATATAGACCAAGATCATTAATATAACTCATAACAGGAGTATACAGATAACATATAATCTATTGGATAACAGTATATGATAGATTATATAATAGATGTGATAGATCAGTATGTAAGTGTGAGGCTGTACAGACAGGTTTGAAATCAGTATCGTTCACATTGCCAGTGAAAAATGACCCCCCAGCACACCATTCTAATCTTTCACCCCTACCCTGAGCACTGGGGTCAAATTCACACGCGTCAAATACAATAATAATCATAATAATAAGAAAAGGTCCTTTTTTCCCCCCCAAAGCAACACGTTCGAAACGCACTGCAGAGTTTTTTGTATTTTAAAAAAGTCTGAAGAAATATTGGAAAGAAAACTTTGAAAATAAAAAAACAAGAGAAACAAAACCAAAGCCCGCCAGCATCAGAACCGGACTCCTCCAAAAACACAGAAACACAACCCGCAGCGAACTGAAACACCAAAACGCACAAAACCAACCCAGTCCACTGTGGGGAAAAACACATGAGAATCTCCGAGTAACCCCGCTGCTTCCCTTACAGGACGTATCCCAACAGCTAAACTACAGCTCCCATCATCCCTCACCACTGCCGCAGGTGCAGAGGCATGCTGGGAGCTGTAGTCCTAGCTAGGGCTGTACTGATTCAGTGTGCATCACTGAATCCTGGCGCTTTTACATGCATAGCTACAGCTCCCAGCAGGTCTGTATTCAAAGGCATGCTGGGAGCTGTAGTCCTAGCTAGGGCTGTACTGATTCAGTGCTCACTGTATTGATAAGACCACAGCACAGCTCACTGTAGCTAGAACTACAGCTCCCAGCATCCCTCACCGTTGCCGCGGGTGCAGAGGCATGCTGGGAAGTGCCCGGACGATTCTATTCGGCATCTCCTGCCTGAATCAAACCAGCTCTAACTGGAGGAGAGGAGAGAGCGCCAGCCGACCCTCGGCCATTTCCAAACAGCAAACAAAATCAGGAGACTAAAAAAAAAAAAGATTAAAATTGTCGTAAAAAAAAATTGGAAAGCTGAAAACTGAGTAATAAAACTTATCAGCTTAGAAAAATGTAATAAAATAAAAACACAAGGCTGTCCGACAAGGCGCTTCACACAACAAAGCCACATCCCAAAAACCGAGCTGGATCTCTAACACCAAGACACACCGCGGAACCATTCTCACATCACACAGGAAGCAGGCGGGAGGGGGAATGTTTTCGCGGCTGCGCGCTGGTGTTCTCGCGCGCAGGAAGTGGAGGGGAGGGGGGGTGTTTTACCTGTTGCTCGCGTGTGAGCGTCCCTCTCTGAGTGCCGCGTCTCTCTTCCTCGAGCGCACGGGTCAGCCTCTCAAACTGCACCTCCTGCTCACGCACAGAGGCCAGCAGGCTGGCTGTGCAATCCACGTCAGGGTCCTCCATCGAGGGACAGGGGAGAGAGGAGGAGGAGGAGGAGAGGGGGAGCAAGGAGGAGGAGGGCGGCTGCCGGGGAGAACAGGGACAGGACAATAAAACAGAGTTTGGAAAACTAGCCAAAAAGGAGAAGAAATTAGTGACAGAAAAGTGGATTTCAGCGTTTCTATGGGCTGGGAATGAAGCGATCCTAATACAAGACCACAGCGCACTGAAGAACTACAGCTCCCAGCATCCCTCATCATTGCTGCAGAGGCATGCTGGGAGCTGTAGTCCTAGCTAGGGCTATACCGATTCAGTGTGTATCAATGAATCCTGATGCTTTTACATGCATAGCAATAGAGGTGTGTAGTATTTGATACAAAACCACAGCTCACTGCAGCTAAACTACATTTCCCAGCATCCCTCACCATTTCCACTGGTGCACAGGCATGCTGGGAGTTGAAGTCCTTCACTTGCTTTTCTTAAGGGCTGTGTTTTAGAGCTGGCATGAACACTCTCGTGAGTCTCATAACTAGAACGCAAAACGGGAACTAACCCTTTCATGCAAGAGCCCTCGTTACAGGAACAAATGCATGACTTCACATGAGATGGATTGAGCAAATCAAAACTTATATATATATATAAAAATCTTGCAAAAAATTAGTGTCAAACTCTTTTTTGGAATCAACTGTTTCTAAAATTGCATGAATGAAAAGGGTTGAGATGAGCCCCAGAAACTAAAGACAGAGAAGGAAAGAAGAAAATCGGCCATTTCAAGAGATCAGAATAAAAACGTTGCAGACAGACCCTCGATTCCCTTTCTCTCTCCACTATAATCCCAAGAAAAGCTTTCTCCAAACCAAGCAACACATTTCCTCCTCGCCTTTCAAAATACCTGCCTATTTTTAAACTGTGCCTCTCGCTGGGTGAGAATGTGTTCAGTTTCACATGTTTATCTGAGATAGAAACTCACACTAGCCCTGCTGCTGCACCCAGTCCTGGGGTTCAGAGCTCCCCTCAATGAAGTCTAGTATTATTATTATTATTAATATTGCAATGATCAGGAGGCAGGAGTTTGAGCAGGGTTAGAAACTCACACTAGCCCTGCTGCTGCTGCACCCAGTCCTGGGGTTCAGAGCTCCCCTCAATGAAGTCTAGTATTATTATTATTAATATTGCAATGATCAGGAGGCAGGAGTTTGAGCAGGGTTAGAAACTCACACTAGCCCTGCTGCTGCTGCTGCACCCAGTCCTGGGGTTCAGAGCTCCCCTCAATGAAGTCTAGTATTATTATTATTAATATTGCAATGATCAGGAGTTTGAGCAGGATTGAAGATAGTTTATAAAAATCAAGCTAGAAATTGCTTTTTAAAAACAGTAAATTGCAAAAAATGTGTTGCTTAGTAGAGGAGAACCTTCACAGCTTTGTAACCTCAAAGTATATATAAGAGAGAGAGAGAGGAGAGCTATCTCTCTATAGAGAGAGATAGGAGATAGATATCTAATGGTCAGCCAATTCTTTCCAAAATATCATTAAACCAGTTATAAAACTTAATCACATACATTCAGTGCCAAACTCAGTACAAGGCTTGCAAAGAACTAGAAGAATATACAGCATGATAACACAGGTCATACTTCATAATACACAAACTAATTTAGCACCAAACCTCTACAATACAGAACAAGGTCTGCTAAAAATGAGGCTACAAAACACAAACTAGGATACAAATCAATGCCCCCCTCCCCTCCCTCCTGTCCCATTAGCTTCAGGTCATTCCGAGCAGTTCTGTCGCTCCTCCAATGAAATCGAGTGCCTATCATTGTACAAGCCTGCCTACCTGGCTCCGAGGAGCTTGCCAGAGGAATCCTTCGACTTCTGAACTCTCTCCCAGCTCTGGCGAGTTTCGCTCCCACCGTCGCTCGCCTCAAATCAGCTCTCCAGACCTGCCTGTTCTCTCTTCATCTCCGTGCTCTTTAAACCTGTTCTCTGCTCTTTCCACTGTATTTAATGCACTATTTCATGTATTCTGCTCTTTCCACTGTATTTAATGCACTATTTCATGTATTCTGCTGCTGTCCTGTATTCTGCTCTTTCCACTGTATTTAATGCACTATTTCATGTATTATGCTGCTATCCTGTATTCTGCTCTTTCCACTGTATTTAATGCACTATTTCATGTATTATGCTGCTATCCTGTATTCTGCTCTTTCCACTGTATTTAATGCACTATTTCATGTATTCTGCTGCTATCCTGTATTCTGCTCTTTCCACTGTATTTAATGCACTATTTCATGTATTCTGCTCTTTCCACTGTATTTAATGCACTATTTCATGTATTCTGCTGCTATCCTGTATTCTGCTCTTTCCACTGTATTTAATGCACTATTTCATGTATTATGCTGCTATCCTGTATTCTGCTCTTTCCACTGTATTTAATGCACTATTTCATGTATTATGCTGCTATCCTGTATTCTGCTCTTTCCACTGTATTTAATGCACTATTTCATGTATTCTGCTGCTATCCTGTATTCTGCTCTTTCCACTGTATTTAATGCACTATTTCATGTATTCTGCTGCTATCCTGTATTCTGCTCTTTCCACTGTATTTAATGCACTATGCATTGTGTGTTTTTACTGTATATCATGTATTATGCATTTCTCTGTATTTGAAGTATTATGGATTTTCTTGTATTTTATTGCATCTTGTAAAGCATCTTGTAAACGCTTTGTGATTGTGGTCCACTATGAAAGGCGCTATATAAAATAAAGATTGATGAAAGATAGATCCTAACTCCAGAGGGAGGCTGATCAGCGCCCGGCAGGCAGGACTCTCCAGACAAGCTCCTCAAAAGCCAGGTTTTAAAATATTTAAATAAGAACCTCTAGGATTGGAGGAGCGCCAGAACTCAGAACCACTCCAGCAAAAACAAACACACAAGACGGGGAGGAGAGAACGGATTTGAAAATCATTTGTTAGGTCACTGGCAAGCAAAATAAATTCCATTATCATAAAATAATAAAAGGAAGTGGATACAGACCTGTGGCCCCCGATTGGCTGGCAGACTGGGGAGTGGAGCAGGAAGTTAGGGGGGGAGGGGAGGGAGGAAGCGTCTAGTTGCAAAGGCTCATGGGAGAAGCAGCCCAAAAGAGAACCACCAGCTTCAGAACGAGGGAGGAAAGGAAGGAGTGCAGAAGCTGCAGAAATAAGACAGAATAAATCACTCTAAATACCAAGAAAGAGGTGCAATTAAATCATTGATTCGTTAGAAAAAAAAAAAAAAGGATGTGTCAGTGGAAACATTTTTCGTGGAAATTGACAATTTCAACAACATTTTTTTTTTTGTTTGGCGTCTCGTCCGAAGGACGGAGCACAAGGAGGGTCAGTGACTCGCTCAGGGTCTCTCTCACACACACACACAGTGAGTAAGGGGCTGAGCTGGGATTTCAACCTCCTCCTCCCCCCTCTCCTCCCCCCCCCCCCCCCATTTACTTGCGTTCTCAAATTTCATTATGACGTCACTTCTGGGTGGATACCAGGTTTTCAAATCACAAATCTACAAAAATTTTTACAAACTTCACTTCTCTCTCTCTCTTATCTATCTATTATCTATATTATATATCTATATCCATTATCTATCTATATCATATCTGTCTATATCTATTATACATCTCTCTATCTATATCTTATTTATCTATCTCGATCATATAGATATCTATTGCTGTGGTAACTGTGAAAGGCTGCCAGCGATGCGCAGTGTGAGGAAAGCGTAGGACTGTGTGAATCGCAGCTTCTGGTGTTACTGGGAATCACACCCACGTCAGTGTGGGACCAGGGGCTTGCTAATCACTGCGCAGACCGAGCGACGGCATGGCTTACCAGACAGGCTGAGAATCACACCACGAGGAGAAAGAGCCACAGAAAACTCTGAATTTTAAAAACTTTGCAAGCCAGACGTTTCCTATCGCCTGTCCTGTATTAGAAGACATCTAACTTGATTATTCACAGTGCAAGAATATAGAAACCTTTCAAGAGCCTCTCCGTGTAATCACAATGCAGTACACTGTGTTGCATGAAGAAAGCACCACAATTGATAGATTAAAAATCAGTCCAGCCCTGGCTAGGACTACAGCTCCCAGCATGCCTCTGCACCTGCAGCAAGGGACCCTGGGAGCTGTAGTTCTTGAACTACAATGAGATCAACTGTGGTCTTGAAAGAGAAAAGCTTTATCAGGAAGAAAACATCAAGATTTCACTGGGGGACCCCAGAACCGGGATGGGGTTTGGGAGGGAGCCCTCCTTCTAGATTGTAGACTCGTTAGATTTCTACAGACGTTTGCTAAAAGGATTTAGGATCACGCGGGTTGGGTTTCAGAATTTGGTTATTTGAGAACCAGCGAGTCTCGCCTCACACACGCTGGTTCTTGTCGCTTGATCTTGGTCACAAACTTGCCGCCGCCCTCAGTTTCAGTGATGCAATCCCAGTGCATCCTGTGACATCACCCCCGTGCAGGGAACTCGGAAAACCACGAGGAACAAACAGAAACCGCTAGCGCGCCACGTTCTCACACACTTCCCTGGAAAGTCATGACGTCGCCCTCCCTCCGACTTGCAACCGAGATTCCCACACTGCAGAGACACAGCGCACTCTGTCCTGACAAGCACAGAGGAGCCAGGAGATGAGAGGGTATGAAATCGGGGGGGGGGGGGAAATCAGTCTGATCAAACTCCTGGCTCCTGATCAGACAGAAACCTGTTCATAGTTTCACCTCTCTGCCACAGCCAGCAGAATGCACTGACCTCAGGGTGAATGAATAACAAAGAGAGAGAGAGAGAGAGAAGTGGAATTAAGTACTCAGAGTTCTCTTCTTAATCAAACTGATTCACCTTCTCAGGGACAAGCTATCTGTGGAATTCAGAGGGGGGAGGGGGTAAGATTGCATAATGCTTCCGAAAGACACAAAACGCTGAGAACAAAAACAGCCAAAAATATCAAGACACGCCTCAAACACAAAAAGAGCCAGGAGACTCAAACAGAAACCGCTCCCCCGCGCACACACGCTGCATTCTGAGAACGCAGATGTATTTTTGCCAGCAGTCTGAAGTGACTTATAAAAATCTTAAATTTACTTGAAAAAGCACAGCTTAAATGCAAGAATGACTTTCAAAACAGACTCCTTAAAAAAAAAAAAAACACACACCTTTAAAAATTAATGCTCTCTTAAACAGACAGTCTTGTGTTTTTAGATTAGCTGGAAACGGTCGCTTCCAGTTCAAAGCTCAGGGTGGCGTGGGCTCTGCTCTGCTTTCCTCTTGTAAGAAATCAGACTTATCTGGGCAGCTGAGAGATAAGGACATACCTGCATGCCTGTAGGTGGGGGGAGGGGGCACTGTGCAAACAGGCAGCTGTCACTATACAAACACGGAGACAGACAGGAGGTGGACTTTGAACTGACTTTGAATCAGGCTCCTATTGCACAGCAGCGTGAACCAGTCCAGGTTTCACTACCAGCTTGATCAACCCCCAGTGTGTCTAGATAACAAGCTCAGGTGTGTCTTTATTATTAAACTCCTAGTGAACCAGGAAGGCTTAAAAAAGTGTTGCGGGAATTCAAAATAAACAGATGCGATCGCACACTTCCGGTCTGGAGTGACTCAACAGTGTTCCGTACGCCGCTGTCCCCTCCCGCCCCATCCCATAATAAACGCTTTCCACAGAGGTGCTGTACACCCCCAGGCGGGTGTGTCTGGCGAAAGATCCTTGCAGTCGTTCTGCGCGGCTTCAACGGCACGCCCGCTCTCAGCACTGCGGCTGGGTGTACAGAAATCCGTTTCACACGGGGGGGGGGGGGGGGGTGGGGGGCGCGCTGGACAGTCCTGGGTTTAGTTTAAGGGGATGTGGTTTTCGGAACTGCGAGAACAAAAGACAGCCCCGCCACCTCACTGCCTGGAGCTCCACATCTAAAAATAAAGCAGCATAAAAACCTGGGAACACAGCCAGAGACTTCAACAAAGAGAGAGAGAGAAAGTACCAATACACAGACATAACAAGGTCACACACGATAATAATAATAATACTAGACTTCATTGAGGGGAGCTCTGAACCCCAGGACTGGGTGCAGCAGCAGCAGGGCTAGTGTGAGTTTCTAACCCTGCTCAAACTCCTGCCTCCTGATCATTGCTAGACTTCATTGAGGGGAGCTCTGAACCCCAGGACTGGGTGCAGCAGCAGCAGGGCTAGTGTGAGTTTCTAACCCTGCTCAAACTCCTGCCTCCTGATCATTGCAATATTAATAATAATAATACTAGACTTCATTGAGGGGAGCTCTGAACCCCAGGACTGGGTGCAGCAGCAGCAGGGCTAGTGTGAGTTTCTAACCCTGCTCAAACTCCTGCCTCCTGATCATTGCAATATTAATAATAATAATACTAGACTTCATTGAGGGGAGCTCTGAACCCCAGGACTGGGTGCAGCAGCAGCAGGGCTAGTGTGAGTTTCTAACCCTGCTCAAACTCCTGCCTCCTGATCATTGCAATATTAATAATAATAATACTAGACTTCATTGAGGGGAGCTCTGAACCCCAGGACTGGGTGCAGCAGCAGCAGGGCTAGTGTGAGTTTCTAACCCTGCTCAAACTCCTGCCTCCTGATCATTGCAATATTAATAATAATAATACTAGACTTCATTGAGGGGAGCTCTGAACCCCAGGACTGGGTGCAGCAGCAGGGCTAGTGTGAGTTTCTAACCCTGCTCAAACTCCTGCCTCCTGATCATTGCAATATTAATAATAATAATACTAGACTTCATTGAGGGGAGCTCTGAACCCCAGGACTGGGTGCAGCAGCAGCAGCAGGGCTAGTGTGAGTTTCTAACCCTGCTCAAACTCCTGCCTCCTGATCATTGCAATATTAATAATAATAATACTAGACTTCATTGAGGGGAGCTCTGAACCCCAGGACTGGGTGCAGCTGGGTTGGCTAGACGTTCATTGACTCCACACACTCGCACGTAATGCAGCCACAGAGATCCTGGATCCAGTTCAGACAGAAATCCAAAAGAAGACACAAGCTGAGCAAGAAAAACCTCAAAAGTAATTCCGCAGAGAGAAAAAAACAAAACCAAGATATATTTCTGGAGGGAACCAAAACAGAAAACACACACAAATAAACACACTTAAATAAAAGCGCCACTCCCAAAAACGCCAGCACAGAAACACCTCCAACAGAATCCAGACTCCCCGTACTAGCTCCGCGAGATTCGGGGGCTAGTGTCAGAAAACTGGGACTGGTTTACCAGCTCAGGAGGACCGAGGAAACAGCTGCTTGCGTTTGCGTGGATCGTGGTTTCTGTCGAACGCGGACCCACACAAACCCAAAAGCAGCTGTCTCTTCACTGCAGGTCGATTTCCACACACACACACACACACGGTCCCTCACAAGCCTGCCCTGCTGAATTCAACCAGGAAGGGCGTGGAACAGATTCACAGGAATCAAATGGACATGTTAACTGATATATAAGAGACAGACTGGGTCAACTGGACAAATTACAATCTGGCAGGGGGGTTAGGAACAGAAATGTGCCCCCCACCTCCCCCTCCCCCTCCCCCTCCCCCTCCACACACACACACTCTCTCTCTCTCTCTGAACAATGACTGCATTCCAGACTTGGCCTCGACATGCCTAATCTGTACAGAATCGAAATTCCTGCAGCGACACTAAAATTCCCCCCCTCTCTCTCTCTCTCTCTCTCTCTCTACACACTAGCCCGCCACTCCCTCAGGAGCTGCACAGGACAAAGTTCAAAAAGACGTCAGAACAGGAGCACCAGGAGGCACAGGGACACAGACAGCCTCCCACCTTCCTCTGGGGGCCCGGGCTCCAATCTGGGAAGCAAGGTGGCAACAGCCACACAAACAGGACAGAGAGACACACACACAGGGGGCTAATTCTCCAGCCTCTCATTGCTGAATTTCAGGAGCCTATACATGCACAGAGAAGCAGTGGAAGAGAGGACGCTACACAAGAACTAGAGCCGTTCACAGTTTAGCGTTGAACAACAACCATCCAGCCAATCACAACAGCGTCAAATCTCAAAACCGAGACGGTCGCTCCCATGCGCGCACGCAGGAGTTCGCGCGAAGCGCCAGGCAACTGATTTCACGAGCTTTCCAGTGTCCTGCAGTTAAAAGCCGCAAGGATGCAGCGATCGCTCAAGGCGCGCGGTTTATATTCGCCGCAAGAGAATGTCCTGGTAGAAGGGTTAAAAGAAAGAATTTTTATTTAATTTTTTTATTTTACTTTATTTATTTATTTTAAAAGGGAGGGCTAGAAGTTGCACGCCACGAAGCCTCACCCAGCACAGCAGTCTCCGCGCACAGGAGCACTTCGGAGAGACGGATTCTCACCCTCGTGAATAAAAGCCTTCAAAATGATTTCTATCTTTCACGAACGACAAACACCTGCAGGACTGTTTAAAAAAATGACTTTTTGCAACTAAGTTCTGCATTCTCTGATCTCTAAAGAACAAAACAGGAACAGAGTTTTCTCTCTCTCTCTCTCTCTCTCCTCTTCCCCCACAATGTTTAACCCTTAGCGGTCACTCGGCCATTGAAAGGTTCTCTCTCCTTTTTCCAGAGTAAAAAAAAAAAACGACTGCAGACCCACGCTTGACGTCTTTTTGGTGATGCGGGACGGGGTCCAGACATTGGACTGAAAAGGGAAAATTATGAGGTCGGTCCTGGTCCGACACAGGAGCGCAAAGGGTTAAAAAATGTAAACGTGCAAATCAGGACCAGCCGAGCACGCAATAACGCACGACCTTCGGCCCCCACCGCAACAGGTCAAAGGTCACACCTGCGTGAATCCTCCCCCCCCACCTCCGGTCACACAGAGACTGGCTAGGGCTCCTAAAATCGATGGCAGATGTCCCCGAGCGACGCCCGGGCAGGCAGGAGCAGCGGAGAAGCAGAGACAGGTGTTGGAATTCAACAGCCGACTCTCGTCTGCAATTTCTGTCTTTGAAAAACAAACTAACGAAAAGGGCTTGCTGGTGAAAATCAGAGGGCTTCACGGTACTGGAGTCCCGGATAGAGATGCGTTTTATATTTCGGAGTACAGCGCTCTTCTTGGTAGCTGAGGGTTTGAAAACTCACTCGTTTGTTTTAACATTGCGAGCCAGGAGTAAGGGTAGCGCTTTTACACTGGGAAAACACAGGACTGGAGTTTAGAACAGAAACCTCCACTGTGCGAGAGTCAATGCACAGAACACACTACACAAGCATTCATATATAAATACATATAAAATTCAAAGAGACTGAAGGAATCCGTCAGTAGGGTACTGAGCATGAAATCTACACACCATGGGAGTTACAAAAAACAAGATTTCTGTAAAAAGCTGTCTGATAAGCAAAGAGCTGTTGGGCTGCTTCATCCTCTGACACACACACACACACACACACACAGATGAGATACACAGACACACCCCCCCTCACTGCAAGATCTGCGATTACTCAATTCTGAAACCTTGCCAGATTAATTCCCTCCCCCTAGAGCTGCCATTACTCAAGGAGAAACCGGTTCCACCACCCCGGAGAGCTGGCAGGACCAGCCTCTCTCCCCACCCCCCCCAATCGCAGCCTCACTGGGTTAACACAGTCACAATGAAACTGCGCTCATGCAGTCCGACACGCACAGAGCTTCGAAACACTCACGCACACAGAGTCACACACCTGTGAAACTCTGACATACACAGCTCTGAAACCCAGCGACACACTCCTACTAGCACACGAGCTGCAGTGACACATACAGCACTAAACACACACTGTGACACTCTGACAAAACAGAGTCACAGGCTATGACTAAAGGCAGCTTACCTGCGAATTCTCAAACAAAACCACAGTGACGGACAGACAGGCTGAGGGGGCGGAGCAGAGAGGCTGAGGTCAGCGACACACACAGCCTATTGCCACAGCTGGAAACTTTGCAAGTTTCGTCAAATCAAATCAAACTTCTCTCGATATGCAAGTGCGACACTGATGGCCACTAGAGTCCGAGCTAAAGAAGGTCCTGAGCGAGTTTCATTACAATCAGACAAGCGCGCTTCTAGACAGGAGTGAAAATTTGAGAGACAGACAGAGCCCCACAATTCTGTTCAGTTTGACGCTGCAATATAATCCCTTCTTCCTGGAGTCTGTTAGTTTACTGCACCCTGAAAAGAGCTAGACGGACAGACAGACAGACAGACAGACAGAGCCCCACAATCCTGTTCAGTTTGACGCTACAATATAATCCCTTCTTCTTGGAGTCTGTGTTAGTTTACTGCACTCTGAAAAGAGTTTAGTTTCATTAAAGCTGCAGACAGACGCACAGACAGACACAGTGTCGGAGGTCCCTCTCAGAGTTGAACAATAAAGGTGGTTTCCACCAGGTTTCGTTGTTCCGTCCGTGTCCCCCCCCCCCCCGTGTGTCCCCCCCCTGGTGGTGGGGGGGTGGGGGCCCCCGGACTGGAACCCAGGCCTCCATAGGAAGCTGAAAATCAGGCGCACAAAGTCAACGAAAAATAAAGTTTGAAAATCAGTAAAGCAAGGTCACTTCTCCCTCCTTCCTTGTTCAGTCTCTCTCTCACACACACACCTCTCCCTCTGTCATCACTCTCTCCCAGCCCCTCCCCGACTCACACACACAGTAAATCAGCCCACAGCTCCACGTGACACGATTTGGAGACAGAGAGAGACCTGCCACAAGAACCACGATGTGAAATCACAAAGCCGTGCTGAATCGGCTCTCTCAGCGAGTAAACAGCAAGGCAGGTAGAACACCTATGCCAACTGCTGACCGGAAAATAGATCAAACCAATATGCAAACAGGAGGCTTATCCTGTTTGCATATCAGTTTGATCTATTTTTGCTTTCACTAGGAGTTTAATAATAAGACACACCTGAGCTTGTTATCTAGACACACTGGGGCTGATGAAGCTGGTAGTGAAACCTGGACTGGATCACGCTGCTGTGCAGTAGGAGTCTGATTCCCAGCCCTGTTCAGAGGCAAAGGAGGTAAAGCAGAGCTCTTCGTTATTTCCAGGTAAAGGGTAGTTTGAGAGGCGCAGTCCGGTTTCAGCGCTTCACTGGATTTGAATGAACCCCCAAAATCCCACAGCTGAAGACTCCCCCTTCCTCTAGAGAGAAGAGTTTCAAACCCAAAAGAACCAAAACGAAAGAAAAAAAAAACCCACACATTTCAATAGTCTTTTATTATTAATATATAATATTATAATCGTTTTTTATTATTAATCCGCTCCTGAACTCAAAGCAAAGCAATGGAATACGGCCCAGCACAGCGCATTGCAGTTAAAAAACTACAACTCCCAGCATCCATCGCCATTGCCGCGGGTGCAGAGGCATGCTGGGAGCTGTAGTCCTAGCCAGGGCTGTCCCAATTCACAATACAATGACGACGGCAGCGCAGCTAGAATTGAAGAGCAGCTCCTGAACTCACAGTCAAAGCAACACAGACTGAGCAAAAACAATGTAATACAGCCCAGCCCAGAGCATTGCAGTTAAAGAACTACAGCTCCCAGCATCCCTCGCCATTGCCCGCGGGTGCAGAGGCATGCTGGGAGCTGTAGCCCCAGCCAGGGCTGACTTGTTTTGAGTGCATTTTTTCCCCGTGTGCCCCCTGACTCGTTTAACGTTACCCGTATGTTCGCGGGTTCGGCGTACCGTCAAAACGTCTTTGATGTCGAGGGGGGT